>NC_079874.1:11124446-11216946 GCF_023065955.2 Ursus arctos | reverse complement strand
CACAGAAACACACACTGCCACACTCACAACACAGCATTCACTCTGGCGCTTGGAACTGCCACAAAATACTCTCATACGTGGTCCCGACACACACATACACAAGAAACACACACAAACACCCATCGACTTTTTCTTAGAAGCATACACTGTGGGGTTCCCCCAAACACACACACACACACAGACACACACACACTGTCACACTCACAACACAGCACTCTCACTGGGTCTCCAGCAGAGCCATCAACACTTGGAACTGCCCTAACATATTCACAAATGTGGTCCCGACACACACATACAGAAGAAACACACACAAACACCCATCGAATTTTTCTTATAGGCATACAGACTGGTTTCCTGCAAACACACACACAGACACGCACACACACTGTCACACTCACAACACACACTCACACTGGTTATCCAGCAAACTCATGAACACTTGGAACTGCCCTCACACACTCACAAATGTGGATCTGAAACACAATACGCAAGAACACACAAATACACCCATCGACTTTTTCATACAGGCATACACAATGGTTACCCGAAAACACACACACACACACACACACACACACTCTCACACTCACAACACAGCACTCACTCTGTACCTCGGCAGAGACATCAACACTTGGAACTGCCCTCACACACTCACAAATGTGGATCTGAAACACAATACGCAAGAACACACAAATACACCCATCGACTTTTTCATACAGGCATACACAATGGTTACCGGAAAACACACACACACACACACACACACACTGTCACACTCGCAACACAGCACTCACACTGGGCCTCGGCAGAGCCATCAACACTTGGAACTGCCCTAACATACTCACAAACGTTTTCCCGACACACACATACACAAGAAACACACACAAACACCCATGGAATTTTTCTTACAGGCGTACACAGGGGGTTCTGAAACACACACAGACACACACACACTATCACACTCACAACACCGCACTCACACTGGGTCTCCAACACAGCCGTCAACACTTGGAACTGCTTTAACATAATCACAAACATGGTCCTGACACACACATATACAAATAACACACACAAACACCCATCGACATTTTCTTGCAGGCATACACAATGGTTTCCTGCAAACACACACACACACACACACACACAAAAGGCACACTCACGACAGAGCACTCACATTGGATCTCCAGCAGAGACATGAACACTTGGAATTACCTTAACATATTCACAAACGTGGTCCCGAAACACACATGTAGAAGAAACACACAAAAACACCCTACGACTTTTTCTTACAGACATAAACAATGGTATCCAGCAAAACACACACACACACACACACACTATCACACTCACAACACAGCACTCTCACTGGGTCCCCGGCATAGCCATCAACAGTTGGAACTGCCCTAACATACTCACAAACGTGGTCCCGACACACACATACACAAGAAACACACACAAACTCCCATTGACTTTTACTTACAGTCATGCACAATGGTTTCCGCAAACACACACACACACACTATCACACTCACAACACAGCATTCACACTGGCACTTGAATCTGCCCTAACATACAAACAAACGTGGTCCCGACACACACATACAGAAGAAACACACACAAACACCCATCAACTTTTTGTTCCGGCAGACAGAGTGGGGTTTCCCCAAACACACACACACACACACACACACACTGTCACACTAACAGCACAGTACGCACACTGGGCCTCGGCAGAGCCATCAACACTCGGAACAGCCCTAACATACTCACAAACGTTTTACCGACACACACATACACAAGAAACACACACAAACACCCATCGACTTTTTCTTACAGGCATACACAACGGTTTCCCGGGAACACACACACACACAGTCACACTTACAACAGAGCACTCACAATGGGTATCCAGCAGAACCATCAACACTTGGAACTGCCCTAAAATATTGACAAATGTGGTCGCGACACACACATACACATGAAACTCACACAAACATCCATCGACTTATTCTTACAGGCATACACAATGTTTTCCCGCCAACACAAACACACACAGAAACACACACTGCCACACTCACAACACAGCATTCACACTGGCACTTGGAACTGCCACAACATACTCACATACGTGGTCCCGACACACACATACACAAGAAACACACACAAACACCCATCGACTTTTTCTTAGAAGCATACACTGTGGGGTTCCCCCAAACACACACACACAGAGACACACACACACTGTCACACTCACAACACAGCACTCTCCCTGGGTCTCCAGCAGAGCCATCAACACTTGGAACTGCCCTAACATATTCACAAATGTGGTCCCGACACACACATACAGAAGAAACACACACAAACACCCATCGAATTTTTCTTATAGGCATACAGACTGGTTTCCTGCAAACACACACACAGACACGCACACACACTGTCACACTCACAACACACACTCACACTGGATATCCAGCAAACTCATCAACACTTGGAACTGCCCTCACACACTCACAAATGTGGATCTGAAACACAATACGCAAGAACACACAAATACACCCATCGACTTTTTCATACAGGCATACACAATGGTTACCTGAAAACACACACACACACACACACACTCTCACACTCACAACACAGCACTCACTCTGTACCTCGGCAGAGACATCAACACTTGGAACTGCCCTCACACACTCACAAATGTGGATCTGAAACACAATACGCAAGAACACACAAATACACCCATCGACTTTTTCATACAGGCATACACAATGGTTACCGGAAAACACACACACACACACACACACACTGTCACACTCGCAACACAGCACTCACACTGGGCCTCGGCAGAGCCATCAACACTTGGAACTGCCCTAACATACTCACAAACGTTTTCCCGACACACACATACACAAGAAACACACACAAACACGCATTGAGTTTTTCTTACAGGCGTACACAGGGGGTTCTGAAACACACACAGACACACACACACTATCACACTCACAACACCGCACTCACACTGGGTCTCCAACACAGCCGTCAACACTTGGAACTGCTTTAACATAATCACAAACATGGTCCTGACACACACATATACAAATAACACACACAAACACCCATCGACTTTTTCTTGCAGGCATACACAATGGTTTCCTGCAAACACACACACACACACACACACACAAAAGTCACACTCACGACAGAGCACTCACATTGGATCTCCAGCAGAGCCATCAACACTTGGAATTACCTTAACATATTCACAAACGTGGTCCCGAAACACACATGCAGAAGAAACACACAAAAACACCCTACGACTTTTTCTTACAGACATACACAATGGTATCCAGCAAAACACACACACACACACACACACACATACACTATCACACGCACAACACAGCACTCTCACTGGGTCCCCGGCATAGCCATCAACAGTTGGAACTGCCCTAACATACTCACAAACGTGGTCCCGACACACACATACACAAGAAACACACACAAACTCCCATTGACTTTTACTTACAGTCATGCACAATGGTTTCCGCAAACACACACACACACACACTATCACACTCACAACACAGCATTCACACTGGCACTTGAATCTGCCCTAACATACAAACAAACGTGGTCCCGACACACACATACACAAGAAACACACACAAACACCCATCAACTTTTTGTTACAGGCACACAGAGTGGGGTTTCCCCAAACACACACACACACACACACACACACACACACTGTCACACTAACAGCACAGTACGCACACTGGGCCTCGGCAGAGCCATCAACACTTGGAACTGCCCTAACATACTCACAAACGTTTTACCGACACACACATACACAAGAAACACACACAAACACCCATCGACCTTTTCTTACAGACATACACAATGGTTTCCGGCGAACACACACACACACAGTCATACTTACAACACAGCACTCACAGTGGGTATCCAGCAGAACCATCAACACTTGGAACTGCCCTAAAATATTGACAAATGTGGTCGCGACACACACATACACATGAAACTCACACAAACATCCATCGACTTAGTCTTACAGGCATACACAATGTTTTCCTGCCAACACAAACACACACAAAAACACACACTGCCACACTCACAACACAGCATTCACACTGGCACTTGGAACTGCCACAACATACTCACATACGTGGTCCCGACACACACATACACAAGAAACACACAGAAACACCCATTGAGTTTTTCTTACAGGCGTACACAGGGGGTTCTGAAACACACACAGACACACACACTATCATACTCACAACACAGCACTCACACTGGGTCTCCTACACAGCCGTCAACACTTGGAACTGCTTTAACATAATCACAAACATGGTCCTGACACACACATATACAAATAACACACACAAACACCCATCGACTTTTTCTTGCAGGCATACACAATGGTTTCCTGCAAACACACACACACACACACACACACAAAAGTCACACTCACGACAGAGCACTCACATTGGATCTCCAGCAGAGCCATGAACACTTGGAATTACCTTAACATGTTCACAAACGTGGTCCCGAAACACACATTCAGAAGAAACACACAAAAACACCCTACGACTTTTTCTTACAGACATACACAATGGTATCCAGCAAAACACACACACACACACACACATACACTATCACACGCACAACACAGCACTCACACTGGGTCCCCGGCATAGCCATCAACAGTTGGAACTGCCCTAACTTACTCACAAACGTTTTACTGACACACACATACACAAGAAACACACACAAACTCCCATTGACTTTTACTTACAGTCATGCACAATGGTTTCCGCAAACACACACACACACACACTATCACACTCACAACACAGCATTCACACTGGCACTTGAATCTGCCCTAACATACAAACAAACGTGGTCCCGACACACACATACACAAGAAACACACACAAACACCCATCAACTTTTTGTTACAGGCAGACAGAGTGGGGTTTCCACAAACACACACACACACACACACTGTCACACTAACAGCACAGTACGCACACTGGGCCTCGGCAGAGCCATCAACACTTGGAACTGCCCTCACACACTCAGAAATGTGGATCTGAAACACAATACGCAAGAACACACAAATACACCCATCGACTTTTTCATACAGGCATACACAATGGTTACCCGAAAACACACACACACACACACACTCTCTCACTCACAACACAGCACTCACTCTGTACCTCGGCAGAGACATCAACACTTGGAACTGCCCTCACACTCTCACAAATGTGGATCTGAAACACAATACGCAAGAACACACAAATACACCCATCGACTTTTTCATACAGGCATACACAATGGTTACCGGAAAACACACACACACACACACACACACTGTCACACTCGCAACACAGCACTCACACTGGGCCTGGGCAGAGCCATCAACACTTGGAACTGCCCTAACATACTCACAAACGTTTTCCCGACACACACATACACAAGAAACACACACAAACACCCATGGAATTTTTCTTACAGGCGTACACAGGGGCTTCTGAAACACACACAGACACCCACACACTATCACACTCACAACACCGCACTCACACTGGGTCTCCAACACAGCCGTCAACACTTGGAACTGCTTTAACATAATCACAAACATGGTCCTGACACACACATATACAAATAACACACACAAACACCCATCGACATTTTCTTGCAGGCATACACAATGGTTTCCTACAAACACCCACACACACACACACACACACACACAAAAGTCACACTCACGACAGAGCACTCACATTGGATCTCCAGCAGAGCCATGAACACTTGGAATTACCTTAACATATTCACAAACGTGGTCCCGAAACACACATGCAGAAGAAACACACAAAAACACCCTACGACTTTTTCTTACAGACATACACAATGGTATCCAGCAAAACACACACACACACACACACACACACATACACTATCACACGCACAACACAGCACTCACACTGGGTCCCCGGCATAGCCATCAACAGTTGGAACTGCCCTAACATACTCACAAACGTGGTCCCGACACACACATACACAAGAAACACACACAAACTCCCATTGACTTTTACTTACAGTCATGCACAATGGTTTCCGCAAACACACACACACACACACTATCACACTCACAACACAGCATTCACACTGGCACTTGAATCTGCCCTAACATACAAACAAACGTGGTCCCGACACACACATACAGAAGAAACACACACAAACATCCATCAACTTTTTGTTACAGGCAGACAGAGTGGGGTTTCTCCAAACACACACACACACACACACACTGTCACACTAACAGCACAGTACGCACACTGGGCCTCGGCAGAGCCATCAACACTTGGAACTGCCCGAACATACTCACAAACTTTTTCCCGACACACACATACACAAGAAACACACACAAACACACATAGACTTTTTCTTACAGGCATACACAACGGTTTCCCGCGAACACACACACACACAGTCACACTTACAACACAGCACTCACAATGGGTATCCAGCAGAACCATCAACACTTGGAACTGCCCTAAAATATTGACAAATGTGGTCGCGACACACACATACACATGAAACTCACACAAACATCCATCGACTTATTCTTACAGGCAAACACAATGTTTTCCCGCCAACACAAACACACACAAAAACACACACTGCCACACTCACAACACAGCATTCACACTGGCACTTGGAACTGCCACAACATACTCACATACGTGGTCCCGACACACACATACACAAGAAACACACACAAACACCCATCGACTTTTTCTTAGAAGCATACACTGTGGGGTTCCCCCAAACACACACACACACACACAGACACACACACACTGTCACACTTACAACACAGCACTCTCACTGGGTCTCCAGCAGAGCCATCAACACTTGGAACTGCCCTAACATATTCACAAATGTGGTCCCGACACACACATACAGAAGAAACACACACAAACACCCATCGAATTTTTCTTATAGGCATACAGACTGGTTTCCTGCAAACACACACACAGACACGCACACACACTGTCACACTCACAACACACACTCACACTGGATATCCAGCAAACTCATGAACACTTGGAACTGCCCTCACACACTCACAAATGTGGATGTGAAACACAATACGGAAGAACACACAAATACACCCATCGAGTTTTTCATACAGGCATACACAATGGTTACCCGAAAACACACACACACACACACACACACTGTCACACTCGCAATACAGCACTCACACTGGGCCTCGGCAGAGCCATCAACACTTGGAACTGCCCTCACACACTCACAAATATGGATCTGAAACACAATACGCAAGAACACACAAATACACCAATCGACTTTTTCATACAGGCATACACAATGGTTACCTGAAAACACACACACACACACTCTCACACTCACAACACAGCACTCACTTTGTACCTCGGCAGAGACATCAACACTTGGAACTGCCCTAACATACTCACAAACGTTTTCCCAACACAGACATACACAAGAAACACATAACACCCATCGACATTTTCTTACAGGCGTACACAATGGTTTCCCGCAAACACACACGCACACACACTATCACACTCACAACACGGCACTCACAGTGCGTATCCAGCAGAGCCATCAACACTTGGAACTGCCCTCACACACTCACAAATGTGGATCTGAAACACAATACGCAAGAACACACAAATACACCCATCGAGTTTTTCATACAGGCATACACAATGGTTACCAGAAAACACACACACACACACACACACACTCTCACACTCGCAACACAGCACTCACACTGGGCCTCGGCAGAGCCATCAACACTTGGAACTGCCCTCACACACTCACGAACGTTTTCCCGACACACACATACACAAGAAACACACACAAACACCCATGGAATTTTTCTTACAGGCGTACACAGGGGGTTCTGAAACACACACACTATCACACTCACAACACCGCACTCACACTGGGTCTCCAACACAGCCGTCAACACTTGGAACTGCTTTAACATAATCACAAACATGGTCCTGACACACACATATACAAATAACACACACAAACACCCATCGACTTTTTCTTGCAGGCATACACAATGGTTTCCTGCAAACACACACACACACACACACACACAAAAGTCACACTCACGACAGAGCACTCACATTGGATCTCCAGCAGAGCCATCAACACTTGGAATTACCTTAACATATTCACAAACGTGGTCGCGAAACACACATGCAGAAGAAACACACAAAAACACCCTACGACTTTTTCTTACAGACATACACAATGGTATCCAGCAAAACACACACACACACACACACACACATACACTATCACACGCACAACACAGCACTCACACTGGGTCCCCGGCATAGCCATCAACAGTTGGAACTGCCCTAACATACTCACAAACGTGGTCCCGACACACACATACACAAGAAACACACACAAACTCCCATTGACTTTTACTTACAGTCATGCACAATGGTTTCCGCAAACACACACACACACACACACACACTATCACACAACACAGCATTCACACTGGCACTTGAATCTGCCCTAACATACAAACAAACGTGGTCCCGACACACACATACACAAGAAACACACACACACCCATCAACATTTTGTTACAGGCAGACAGAGTGGGGTTTCCACAAACACACACACACACACACACACACTGTCACACTCGCAACACAGCACTCACACTTGGCCTCGGCAGAGCCATCAACACTTGGAACTGCCCGAACATACTCACAAACTTTTTCCCGACACACACATACACAAGAAACACACACAAACACCCATCGACTTTTTCTTACAGGCATACACAACGGTTTCCCGCGAACACACACACACACAGTCACACTTACAACACAGCACTCACAATGGGTATCCAGCAGAACCATCAACACTTGGAACTGCCCTAAAATATTGACAAATGTGGTCGCGACACACACATACACATGAAACTCACACAAACATCCATCGACTTATTCTTACAGGCAAACACAATGTTTTCCCGCCAACACAAACACACACAAAAACACACACTGCCACACTCACAACACAGCATTCACACTGGCACTTGGAACTGCCACAACATACTCACATACGTGGTCCCGACACACACATACACAAGAAACACACACAAACACCCATCGACTTTTTCTTAGAAGCATACACTGTGGGGTTCCCCCAAACACACACACACACACACAGACACACACACACTGTCACACTTACAACACAGCACTCTCACTGGGTCTCCAGCAGAGCCATCAACACTTGGAACTGCCCTAACATATTCACAAATGTGGTCCCGACACACACATACAGAAGAAACACACACAAACACCCATCGAATTTTTCTTATAGGCATACAGACTGGTTTCCTGCAAACACACACACAGACACGCACACACACTGTCACACTCACAACACACACTCACACTGGATATCCAGCAAACTCGTGAACACTTGGAACTGCCCTCACACACTCAGAAATGTGGATCTGAAACACTATACGCAAGAACACACAAATACACCCATCGACTTTTTCATACAGGCATACACAATGGTTACCCGAAAACACACACACACACACACACACACTCTCACACTCACAACACAGCACTCACTCTGTACCTCGGCAGAGACATCAACACTTGGAACTGCCCTCACACACTCACAAATGTGGATCTGAAACACAATACGCAAGAACACACAAATACACCCATCGACTTTTTCATACAGGCATACACAATGGTTACCGGAAAACACACACACACACACTGTCACACTCGCAACACAGCACTCACACTGGGCCTCGGCAGAGCCATCAACACTTGGAACTGCGCTAACATACTGACAAACGTTTTCCCGACACACACATACACAAGAAACACACACAAACACCCATCGACTTTTTCTTACAGGCGTACACAGGGGGTTCTGAAACACACACAGACACACACACACTATCACACTCACAACACCGCACTCACACTGGGTCTCCAACACAGCCGTCAACACTTGGAACTGCTTTAACATAATCACAAACATGGTCCTGACACACACATATACAAATAACACACACAAACACCCATCGACTTTTTCTTGCAGGCATACACAATGGTTTCCTGCAAACACACACACACACACACACAAAAGGCACACTCACGACAGAGCACTCACATTGGATCTCCAGCAGAGCCATGAACACTTGGAATTACCTTAACATATTCACAAACGTGGTCCCGAAACACACATGCAGAAGAAACACACAAAAACACCCTACGACTTTTTCTTACAGACATACACAATGGTATCCAGCAAAACACACACACACACACACACATACACTATCACACGCACAACACAGCACTCACACTGGGTCCCCGGCATAGCCATCAACAGTTGGAACTGCCCTAACATACTCACAAACGTGGTCCCGACACACACATACACAAGAAACACACACAAACTCCCATTGACTTTTACTTACAGTCATGCACAATGGTTTCCGCAAACACACACACACACACTATCACACTCACAACACAGCATTCACACTGGCACTTGAATCTGCCCTAACATACAAACAAACGTGGTCCCGACACACACATACACAAGAAACACACACAAACACCCATCAACATTTTGTTACAGGCAGACAGAGTGGGGTTTCCCCAAACACACACACACACACACACACACACTGTCACACTAACAGCACATTACGCACACTGGGCCTCGGCAGAGCCATCAACACTTGGAACTGCCCTAACATACTCACAAACGTTTTCCCGACACACACATACACAAGAAACACACACAAACACCCATCGACTTTTTCTTACAGGCATACACAACGGTTTCCCGCGAACACACACACACACAGTCACACTTACAACACAGCACTCACAATGGGTATCCAGCAGAACCATCAACACTTGGAACTGCCCTAAAATATTGACAAATGTGGTCGCGACACACACATACACATGAAACTCACACAAACATCCATCGACTTATTCTTACAGGCATACACAATGTTTTCCCGCCAACACAAACACACACAGAAACACACACTGCCACACTCACAACACAGCATTCACACTGGCACTTGGAACTGCCACAACATACTCACATACGTGGTCCCGACACACACATACACAAGAAACACACACAAACACCCATCGACTTTTTCTTACAGGCATACACTGTGGGGTTCCCCCAAACACACACACACACAGAGACACACACACACTATCACACTCACAACACAGCACTCTCACTGGGTCTCCAGCAGAGCCATCAACACTTGGAACTGCCCTAACATATTCACAAATGTGGTCCCGACACACACGTACAGAAGAAACACACACAAACACCCATGGAATTTTTCTTATAGGCATACAGACTGGTTTCCTGCAAACACACACACAGACACGCACACACACTGTCACACTCACAACACACACTCACACTGGTTATCCAGCAAACTCATGAACACTTGGAACTGCCCTCACACACTCACAAATGTGGATCTGAAACACAATACGCAAGAACACACAAATACACCCATCGACTTTTTCATACAGGCATACACAATGGTTACCCGAAAACACACACACACACACACACACACACTCTCACACTCACAACACAGCACTCACTCTGTACCTCGGCAGAGACATCAACACTTGGAACTGCCCTCACACACTCACAAATGTGGATCTGAAACACAATACGCAAGAACACACAAATACACCCATCGACTTTTTCATACAGGCATACACAATGGTTACCGGAAAACACACACACACACACACACACACACTGTCACACTCGCAACACAGCACTCACACTGGGCCTCGGCAGAGCCATCAACACTTGGAACTGCCCTAACATACTCACAAACGTTTTCCCGACACACACATACACAAGAAACACACACAAACACCCATGGAATTTTTCTTACAGGCGTACACAGGGGGTTCTGAAACACACACAGACACACACACACTATCACACACACAACACCGCACTCACACTGGGTCTCCAACACAGCCGTCAACACTTGGAACTGCTTTAACATAATCACAAACATGGTCCTGACACACACATATACAAATAACACACACAAACACCCATCGACATTTTCTTGCAGGCATACACAATGGTTTCCTGCAAACACCCACCCACACACACACACACACACACAAAAGTCACACTCACGACAGAGCACTCACATTGGATCTCCAGCAGAGCCATGAACACTTGGAATTACCTTAACATATTCACAAACGTGGTCCCGAAACACACATGCAGAAGAAACACACAAAAACACCCTACGACTTTTTCTTACAGACATACACAATGGTATCCAGCAAAACACACACACACACACACACACATACACTATCACACGCACAACACAGCACTCACACTGGGTCCCCGGCATAGCCATCAACAGTTGGAACTGCCCTAACATACTCACAAACGTGGTCCCGACACACACATACACAAGAAACACACACAAACTCCCATTGACTTTTACTTACAGTCATGCACAATGGTTTCCGCAAACACACACACACACACACTATCACACTCACAACAAAGCATTCACACTGGCACTTGAATCTGCCCTAACATACAAACAAACGTGGTCCCGACACACACATACACAAGAAACACACACAAACACCCATCAACATTTTGTTACAGGCAGACAGAGTGGGGTTTCCCCAAACACACACACACACACACACACACACACTGTCACACTAACAGCACAGTACGCACACTGGGCCTCGGCAGAGCCATCAACACTTGGAACTGCCCTAACATACTCACAAACGTTTTCCCGACACACACATACACAAGAAACACACACAAACACCCATCGACTTTTTCTTACAGGCATACACAACGGTGTCCCGCGAACACACACACACACAGTCACACTTACAACACAGCACTCACAATGGGTATCCAGCAGAACCATCAACACTTGGAACTGCCCTAAAATATTGACAAATGTGGTCGCGACACACACATACACATGAAACTCACACAAACATCCATCGACTTATTCTTACAGGCATACACAATGTTTTCCCGCCAACACAAACACACACAGAAACACACACTGCCACACTCACAACACAGCATTCACACTGGCACTTGGAACTGCCACAACATACTCACATACGTGGTCCCGACACACACATACACAAGAAACACACACAAACACCCATCGACTTTTTCTTAGAAGCATACACTGTGGGGTTCCCCCAAACACACACACACACACACAGACACACACACACTGTCACACTTACAACACAGCACTCTCACTGGGTCTCCAGCAGAGCCATCAACACTTGGAACTGCCCTAACATATTCACAAATGTGGTCCCGACACACACATACAGAAGAAACACACACAAACACCCATCGAATTTTTCTTATAGGCATACAGACTGGTTTCCTGCAAACACACACACAGACACGCACACACACTGTCACACTCACAACACACACTCACACTGGATATCCAGCAAACTCATGAACACTTGGAACTGCCCTCACACACTCACAAATGTGGATGTGAAACACAATACGGAAGAACACACAAATACACCCATCGAGTTTTTCATACAGGCATACACAATGGTTACCCGAAAACACACACACACACACACACACACTGTCACACTCGCAATACAGCACTCACACTGGGCCTCGGCAGAGCCATCAACACTTGGAACTGCCCTCACACACTCACAAATATGGATCTGAAACACAATACGCAAGAACACACAAATACACCAATCGACTTTTTCATACAGGCATACACAATGGTTACCTGAAAACACACACACACACACTCTCACACTCACAACACAGCACTCACTTTGTACCTCGGCAGAGACATCAACACTTGGAACTGCCCTAACATACTCACAAACGTTTTCCCAACACAGACATACACAAGAAACACATAACACCCATCGACATTTTCTTACAGGCGTACACAATGGTTTCCCGCAAACACACACGCACACACACTATCACACTCACAACACGGCACTCACAGTGCGTATCCAGCAGAGCCATCAACACTTGGAACTGCCCTCACACACTCACAAATGTGGATCTGAAACACAATACGCAAGAACACACAAATACACCCATCGAGTTTTTCATACAGGCATACACAATGGTTACCAGAAAACACACACACACACACACACACACTCTCACACTCGCAACACAGCACTCACACTGGGCCTCGGCAGAGCCATCAACACTTGGAACTGCCCTCACACACTCACGAACGTTTTCCCGACACACACATACACAAGAAACACACACAAACACCCATGGAATTTTTCTTACAGGCGTACACAGGGGGTTCTGAAACACACACACTATCACACTCACAACACCGCACTCACACTGGGTCTCCAACACAGCCGTCAACACTTGGAACTGCTTTAACATAATCACAAACATGGTCCTGACACACACATATACAAATAACACACACAAACACCCATCGACTTTTTCTTGCAGGCATACACAATGGTTTCCTGCAAACACACACACACACACACACACACAAAAGTCACACTCACGACAGAGCACTCACATTGGATCTCCAGCAGAGCCATCAACACTTGGAATTACCTTAACATATTCACAAACGTGGTCGCGAAACACACATGCAGAAGAAACACACAAAAACACCCTACGACTTTTTCTTACAGACATACACAATGGTATCCAGCAAAACACACACACACACACACACACACATACACTATCACACGCACAACACAGCACTCACACTGGGTCCCCGGCATAGCCATCAACAGTTGGAACTGCCCTAACATACTCACAAACGTGGTCCCGACACACACATACACAAGAAACACACACAAACTCCCATTGACTTTTACTTACAGTCATGCACAATGGTTTCCGCAAACACACACACACACACACACACACTATCACACAACACAGCATTCACACTGGCACTTGAATCTGCCCTAACATACAAACAAACGTGGTCCCGACACACACATACACAAGAAACACACACACACCCATCAACATTTTGTTACAGGCAGACAGAGTGGGGTTTCCACAAACACACACACACACACACACACACTGTCACACTCGCAACACAGCACTCACACTTGGCCTCGGCAGAGCCATCAACACTTGGAACTGCCCGAACATACTCACAAACTTTTTCCCGACACACACATACACAAGAAACACACACAAACACCCATCGACTTTTTCTTACAGGCATACACAACGGTTTCCCGCGAACACACACACACACAGTCACACTTACAACACAGCACTCACAATGGGTATCCAGCAGAACCATCAACACTTGGAACTGCCCTAAAATATTGACAAATGTGGTCGCGACACACACATACACATGAAACTCACACAAACATCCATCGACTTATTCTTACAGGCAAACACAATGTTTTCCCGCCAACACAAACACACACAAAAACACACACTGCCACACTCACAACACAGCATTCACACTGGCACTTGGAACTGCCACAACATACTCACATACGTGGTCCCGACACACACATACACAAGAAACACACACAAACACCCATCGACTTTTTCTTAGAAGCATACACTGTGGGGTTCCCCCAAACACACACACACACACACAGACACACACACACTGTCACACTTACAACACAGCACTCTCACTGGGTCTCCAGCAGAGCCATCAACACTTGGAACTGCCCTAACATATTCACAAATGTGGTCCCGACACACACATACAGAAGAAACACACACAAACACCCATCGAATTTTTCTTATAGGCATACAGACTGGTTTCCTGCAAACACACACACAGACACGCACACACACTGTCACACTCACAACACACACTCACACTGGATATCCAGCAAACTCGTGAACACTTGGAACTGCCCTCACACACTCAGAAATGTGGATCTGAAACACTATACGCAAGAACACACAAATACACCCATCGACTTTTTCATACAGGCATACACAATGGTTACCCGAAAACACACACACACACACACACACACTCTCACACTCACAACACAGCACTCACTCTGTACCTCGGCAGAGACATCAACACTTGGAACTGCCCTCACACACTCACAAATGTGGATCTGAAACACAATACGCAAGAACACACAAATACACCCATCGACTTTTTCATACAGGCATACACAATGGTTACCGGAAAACACACACACACACACTGTCACACTCGCAACACAGCACTCACACTGGGCCTCGGCAGAGCCATCAACACTTGGAACTGCGCTAACATACTGACAAACGTTTTCCCGACACACACATACACAAGAAACACACACAAACACCCATCGACTTTTTCTTACAGGCGTACACAGGGGGTTCTGAAACACACACAGACACACACACACTATCACACTCACAACACCGCACTCACACTGGGTCTCCAACACAGCCGTCAACACTTGGAACTGCTTTAACATAATCACAAACATGGTCCTGACACACACATATACAAATAACACACACAAACACCCATCGACTTTTTCTTGCAGGCATACACAATGGTTTCCTGCAAACACACACACACACACACACAAAAGGCACACTCACGACAGAGCACTCACATTGGATCTCCAGCAGAGCCATGAACACTTGGAATTACCTTAACATATTCACAAACGTGGTCCCGAAACACACATGCAGAAGAAACACACAAAAACACCCTACGACTTTTTCTTACAGACATACACAATGGTATCCAGCAAAACACACACACACACACACACATACACTATCACACGCACAACACAGCACTCACACTGGGTCCCCGGCATAGCCATCAACAGTTGGAACTGCCCTAACATACTCACAAACGTGGTCCCGACACACACATACACAAGAAACACACACAAACTCCCATTGACTTTTACTTACAGTCATGCACAATGGTTTCCGCAAACACACACACACACACTATCACACTCACAACACAGCATTCACACTGGCACTTGAATCTGCCCTAACATACAAACAAACGTGGTCCCGACACACACATACACAAGAAACACACACAAACACCCATCAACATTTTGTTACAGGCAGACAGAGTGGGGTTTCCCCAAACACACACACACACACACACACACACTGTCACACTAACAGCACATTACGCACACTGGGCCTCGGCAGAGCCATCAACACTTGGAACTGCCCTAACATACTCACAAACGTTTTCCCGACACACACATACACAAGAAACACACACAAACACCCATCGACTTTTTCTTACAGGCATACACAACGGTTTCCCGCGAACACACACACACACAGTCACACTTACAACACAGCACTCACAATGGGTATCCAGCAGAACCATCAACACTTGGAACTGCCCTAAAATATTGACAAATGTGGTCGCGACACACACATACACATGAAACTCACACAAACATCCATCGACTTATTCTTACAGGCATACACAATGTTTTCCCGCCAACACAAACACACACAGAAACACACACTGCCACACTCACAACACAGCATTCACACTGGCACTTGGAACTGCCACAACATACTCACATACGTGGTCCCGACACACACATACACAAGAAACACACACAAACACCCATCGACTTTTTCTTACAGGCATACACTGTGGGGTTCCCCCAAACACACACACACACAGAGACACACACACACTATCACACTCACAACACAGCACTCTCACTGGGTCTCCAGCAGAGCCATCAACACTTGGAACTGCCCTAACATATTCACAAATGTGGTCCCGACACACACGTACAGAAGAAACACACACAAACACCCATGGAATTTTTCTTATAGGCATACAGACTGGTTTCCTGCAAACACACACACAGACACGCACACACACTGTCACACTCACAACACACACTCACACTGGTTATCCAGCAAACTCATGAACACTTGGAACTGCCCTCACACACTCACAAATGTGGATCTGAAACACAATACGCAAGAACACACAAATACACCCATCGACTTTTTCATACAGGCATACACAATGGTTACCCGAAAACACACACACACACACACACACACACTCTCACACTCACAACACAGCACTCACTCTGTACCTCGGCAGAGACATCAACACTTGGAACTGCCCTCACACACTCACAAATGTGGATCTGAAACACAATACGCAAGAACACACAAATACACCCATCGACTTTTTCATACAGGCATACACAATGGTTACCGGAAAACACACACACACACACACACACACACTGTCACACTCGCAACACAGCACTCACACTGGGCCTCGGCAGAGCCATCAACACTTGGAACTGCCCTAACATACTCACAAACGTTTTCCCGACACACACATACACAAGAAACACACACAAACACCCATGGAATTTTTCTTACAGGCGTACACAGGGGGTTCTGAAACACACACAGACACACACACACTATCACACACACAACACCGCACTCACACTGGGTCTCCAACACAGCCGTCAACACTTGGAACTGCTTTAACATAATCACAAACATGGTCCTGACACACACATATACAAATAACACACACAAACACCCATCGACATTTTCTTGCAGGCATACACAATGGTTTCCTGCAAACACCCACCCACACACACACACACACACACAAAAGTCACACTCACGACAGAGCACTCACATTGGATCTCCAGCAGAGCCATGAACACTTGGAATTACCTTAACATATTCACAAACGTGGTCCCGAAACACACATGCAGAAGAAACACACAAAAACACCCTACGACTTTTTCTTACAGACATACACAATGGTATCCAGCAAAACACACACACACACACACACACATACACTATCACACGCACAACACAGCACTCACACTGGGTCCCCGGCATAGCCATCAACAGTTGGAACTGCCCTAACATACTCACAAACGTGGTCCCGACACACACATACACAAGAAACACACACAAACTCCCATTGACTTTTACTTACAGTCATGCACAATGGTTTCCGCAAACACACACACACACACACTATCACACTCACAACAAAGCATTCACACTGGCACTTGAATCTGCCCTAACATACAAACAAACGTGGTCCCGACACACACATACACAAGAAACACACACAAACACCCATCAACATTTTGTTACAGGCAGACAGAGTGGGGTTTCCCCAAACACACACACACACACACACACACACACTGTCACACTAACAGCACAGTACGCACACTGGGCCTCGGCAGAGCCATCAACACTTGGAACTGCCCTAACATACTCACAAACGTTTTCCCGACACACACATACACAAGAAACACACACAAACACCCATCGACTTTTTCTTACAGGCATACACAACGGTGTCCCGCGAACACACACACACACAGTCACACTTACAACACAGCACTCACAATGGGTATCCAGCAGAACCATCAACACTTGGAACTGCCCTAAAATATTGACAAATGTGGTCGCGACACACACATACACATGAAACTCACACAAACATCCATCGACTTATTCTTACAGGCATACACAATGTTTTCCCGCCAACACAAACACACACAGAAACACACACTGCCACACTCACAACACAGCATTCACACTGGCACTTGGAACTGCCACAACATACTCACATACGTGGTCCCGACACACACATACACAAGAAACACACACAAACACCCATCGACTTTTTCTTAGAAGCATACACTGTGGGGTTCCCCCAAACACACACACACACACAGAGACACACACACACTATCACACTCACAACACAGCACTCTCACTGGGTCTCCAGCAGAGCCATCAACACTTGGAACTGCCCTAACATATTCACAAATGTGGTCCCGACACACACATACAGAAGAAACACACACAAACACCCATCGAATTTTTCTTATAAGCATACAGACTGGTTTCCTGCAAACACACACACAGACACGCACACACACTGTCACACTCACAACACACACTCACACTGGATATCCAGCAAACTCATGAACACTTGGAACTGCCCTCACACACTCACAAATGTGGATCTGAAACACAATACGCAAGAACACACAAATACACCCATCGACTTTTTCATACAGGCATACACAATGGTTACCCGAAAACACACACACACACACACACACACTCTCACACTCACAACACAGCACTCACTCTGTACCTCGGCAGAGACATCAACACTTGGAACTGCCCTCACACACTCACAAATGTGGATCTGAAACACAATACGCAAGAACACACAAATACACCCATCGACTTTTTCATACAGGCATACACAATGGTTACCGGAAAACACACACACACACACTGTCACACTCGCAACACAGCACTCACACTGGGCCTCGGCAGAGCCATCAACACTTGGAACTGCGCTAACATACTGACAAACGTTTTCCCGACACACACATACACAAGAAACACACACAAACACCCATCGACTTTTTCTTACAGGCGTACACAGGGGGTTCTGAAACACACACAGACACACACACACTATCACACTCACAACACCGCACTCACACTGGGTCTCCAACACAGCCGTCAACACTTGGAACTGCTTTAACATAATCACAAACATGGTCCTGACACACACATATACAAATAACACACACAAACACCCATGGACTTTTTCTTGCAGGCATACACAATGGTTTCCTGCAAACACACACACACACACACACAAAAGGCACACTCACGACAGAGCACTCACATTGGATCTCCAGCAGAGCCATGAACACTTGGAATTACCTTAACATATTCACAAACGTGGTCCCGAAACACACATGCAGAAGAAACACACAAAAACACCCTACGACTTTTTCTTACAGACATACACAATGGTATCCAGCAAAACACACACACACACACACACACATACACTATCACACGCACAACACAGCACTCACACTGGGTCCCCGGCATAGCCATCAACAGTTGGAACTGCCCTAACATACTCACAAACGTGGTCCCGACACACACATACACAAGAAACACACACAAACTCCCATTGACTTTTACTTACAGTCATGCACAATGGTTTCCGCAAACACACACACACACACTATCACACTCACAACACAGCATTCACACTGGCACTTGAATCTGCCCTAACATACAAACAAACGTGGTCCCGACACACACATACACAAGAAACACACACAAACACCCATCAACATTTTGTTACAGGCAGACAGAGTGGGGTTTCCCCAAACACACACACACACACACACACACTGTCACACTAACAGCACATTACGCACACTGGGCCTCGGCAGAGCCATCAACACTTGGAACTGCCCTAACATACTCACAAAGGTTTTCCCGACACACACATACACAAGAAACACACACAAACACCCATCGACTTTTTCTTACAGGCATACACAACGGTTTCCCGCGAACACACACACACACAGTCACACTTACAACACAGCACTCACAATGGGTATCCAGCAGAACCATCAACACTTGGAACTGCCCTAAAATATTGACAAATGTGGTCGCGACACACACATACACATGAAACTCACACAAACATCCATCGACTTATTCTTACAGGCATACACAATGTTTTCCCGCCAACACAAACACACACAGAAACACACACTGCCACACTCACAACACAGCATTCACACTGGCACTTGGAACTGCCACAACATACTCACATACGTGGTCCCGACACACACATACACAAGAAACACACACAAACACCCATCGACTTTTTCTTAGAAGCATACACTGTGGGGTTCCCCCAAACACACACACACACACAGAGACACACACACACTATCACACTCACAACACAGCACTCTCACTGGGTCTCCAGCAGAGCCATCAACACTTGGAACTGCCCTAACATATTCACAAATGTGGTCCCGACACACACATACAGAAGAAACACACACAAACACCCATGGAATTTTTCTTATAGGCATACAGACTGGTTTCCTGCAAACACACACACAGACACGCACACACACTGTCACACTCACAACACACACTCACACTGGTTATCCAGCAAACTCATGAACACTTGGAACTGCCCTCACACACTCACAAATGTGGATCTGAAACACAATACGCAAGAACACACAAATACACCCATCGACTTTTTCATACAGGCATACACAATGGTTACCCGAAAACACACACACACACACACACACACACTCTCACACTCACAACACAGCACTCACTCTGTACCTCGGCAGAGACATCAACACTTGGAACTGCCCTCACACACTCACAAATGTGGATCTGAAACACAATACGCAAGAACACACAAATACACCCATCGACTTTTTCATACAGGCATACACAATGGTTACCGGAAAACACACACACACACACACACACACACACACTGTCACACTCGCAACACAGCACTCACACTGGGCCTCGGCAGAGCCATCAACACTTGGAACTGCCCTAACATACTCACAAACGTTTTCCCGACACACACATACACAAGAAACACACACAAACACCCATGGAATTTTTCTTACAGGCGTACACAGGGGGTTCTGAAACACACACAGACACACACACACTATCACACTCACAACACCGCACTCACACTGGGTCTCCAACACAGCCGTCAACACTTGGAACTGCTTTAACATAATCACAAACATGGTCCTGACACACACATATACAAATAACACACACAAACACCCATCGACATTTTCTTGCAGGCATACACAATGGTTTCCTGCAAACACCCACCCACACACACACACACACACACAAAAGTCACACTCACGACAGAGCACTCACATTGGATCTCCAGCAGAGCCATGAACACTTGGAATTACCTTAACATATTCACAAACGTGGTCCCGAAACACACATGCAGAAGAAACACACAAAAACACCCTACGACTTTTTCTTACAGACATACACAATGGTATCCAGCAAAACACACACACACACAAACACACACATACACTATCACACGCACAACACAGCACTCACACTGGGTCCCCGGCATAGCCATCAACAGTTGGAACTGCCCTAACATACTCACAAACGTGGTCCCGACACACACATACACAAGAAACACACACAAACTCCCATTGACTTTTACTTACAGTCATGCACAATGGTTTCCGCAAACACACACACACACTATCACACTCACAACACAGCATTCACACTGGCACTTGAATCTGCCCTAACATACAAACAAACGTGGTCCCGACACACACATACACAAGAAACACACACAAACACCCATCAACATTTTGTTACAGGCAGACAGAGTGGGGTTTGCCCAAACACACACACACACACACACACACACACTGTCACACTAACAGCACAGTACGCACACTGGGCCTCGGCAGAGCCATCAACACTTGGAACTGCCCTAACATACTCACAAACGTTTTCCCGACACACACATACACAAGAAACACACACAAACACCCATCGACTTTTTCTTACAGGCATACACAACGGTTTCCCGCGAACACACACACACACAGTCACACTTACAACACAGCACTCACAATGGGTATCCAGCAGAACCATCAACACTTGGAACTGCCCTAAAATATTGACAAATGTGGTCGCGACACACACATACACATGAAACTCACACAAACATCCATCGACTTATTCTTACAGGCATACACAATGTTTTCCCGCCAACACAAACACACACAGAAACACACACTGCCACACTCACAACACAGCATTCACACTGGCACTTGGAACTGCCACAACATACTCACATACGTGGTCCCGACACACACATACACAAGAAACACACACAAACACCCATCGACTTTTTCTTAGAAGCATACACTGTGGGGTTCCCCCAAACACACACACACACACAGAGACACACACACACTGTCACACTCACAACACAGCACTCTCACTGGGTCTCCAGCAGAGCCATCAACACTTGGAACTGCCCTAACATATTCACAAATGTGGTCCCGACACACACATACAGAAGAAACACACACAAACACCCATGGAATTTTTCTTATAGGCATACAGACTGGTTTCCTGCAAACACACACACAGACACGCACACACACTGTCACACTCACAACACACACTCACACTGGATATCCAGCAAACTCATGAACACTTGGAACTGCCCTCACACACTCACAAATGTGGATCTGAAACACAATACGCAAGAACACACAAATACACCCATCGACTTTTTCATACAGGCATACACAATGGTTACCCGAAAACACACACACACACACACACACTCTCACACTCACAACACAGCACTCACTCTGTACCTCGGCAGAGACATCAACACTTGGAACTGCCCTCACACACTCACAAATGTGGATCTGAAACACAATACGCAAGAACACACAAATACACCCATCGACTTTTTCATACAGGCATACACAATGGTTACCGGAAAACACACACACACACACACACACACACTGTCACACTCGCAACACAGCACTCACACTGGGCCTCGGCAGAGCCATCAACACTTGGAACTGCCCTAACATACTCACAAACGTTTTCCCGACACACACATACACAAGAAACACACACAAACACCCATCGACTTTTTCTTACAGGCGTACACAGGGGGTTCTGAAACACACACAGACACACACACACTATCACACTCACAACACCGCACTCACACTGGGTCTCCAACACAGCCGTCAACACTTGGAACTGCTTTAACATAATCACAAACATGGTCCTGACACACACATATACAAATAACACACACAAACACCCATCGACATTTTCTTGCAGGCATACACAATGGTTTCCTGCAAACACCCACCCACACACACACACACACACACAAAAGTCACACTCACGACAGAGCACTCACATTGGATCTCCAGCAGAGCCATGAACACTTGGAATTACCTTAACATATTCACAAACGTGGTCCCGAAACACACATGCAGAAGAAACACACAAAAACACCCTACGACTTTTTCTTACAGACATACACAATGGTATCCAGCAAAACACACACACACACACACACACACATACACTATCACACGCACAACACAGCACTCACACTGGGTCCCCGGCATAGCCATCAACAGTTGGAACTGCCCTAACATACTCACAAACGTGGTCCCGACACACACATACACAAGAAACACACACAAACTCCCATTGACTTTTACTTACAGTCATGCACAATGGTTTCCGCAAACACACACACACACACACTATCACACTCACAACACAGCATTCACACTGGCACTTGAATCTGCCCTAACATACAAACAAACGTGGTCCCGACACACACATACACAAGAAACACACACAAACACCCATCAACATTTTGTTACAGGCAGACAGAGTGGGGTTTCCCCAAACACACACACACACACACACACACACACTGTCACACTAACAGCACAGTACGCACACTGGGCCTCGGCAGAGCCATCAACACTTGGAACTGCCCGAACATACTCACAAACGTTTTCCCGACACACACATACACAAGAAACACACACAAACACCCATCGACTTTTTCTTACAGGCATACACAACGGTTTCCCGCGAACACACACACACAGAGTCACACTTACAACACAGCACTCACAATGGGTATCCAGCAAAACCATCAACACTTGGAACTGCCCTAAAATATTGACAAATGTGGTCGCGACACACACATACACATGAAACTCACACAAACATCCATCGACTTATTCTTACAGGCATACACAATGTTTTCCCGCCAACACAAACACACACAGAAACACACACTGCCACACTCACAACACAGCATTCACACTGGCACTTGGAACTGCCACAACATACTCACATACGTGGTCCCGACACACACATACACAAGAAACACACACAAACACCCATCGACTTTTTCTTAGAAGCATACACTGTGGGGTTCCCCCAAACACACACACACACACAGAGACACACACACACTATCACACTCACAACACAGCACTCTCACTGGGTCTCCAGCAGAGCCATCAACACTTGGAACTGCCCTAACATATTCACAAATGTGGTCCCGACACACACATACAGAAGAAACACACACAAACACCCATCGAATTTTTCTTATAAGCATACAGACTGGTTTCCTGCAAACACACACACAGACACGCACACACACTGTCACACTCACAACACACACTCACACTGGATATCCAGCAAACTCATGAACACTTGGAACTGCCCTCACACACTCACAAATGTGGATCTGAAACACAATACGCAAGAACACACAAATACACCCATCGACTTTTTCATACAGGCATACACAATGGTTACCCGAAAACACACACACACACACACACACACTCTCACACTCACAACACAGCACTCACTCTGTACCTCGGCAGAGACATCAACACTTGGAACTGCCCTCACACACTCACAAATGTGGATCTGAAACACAATACGCAAGAACACACAAATACACCCATCGACTTTTTCATACAGGCATACACAATGGTTACCGGAAAACACACACACACACACTGTCACACTCGCAACACAGCACTCACACTGGGCCTCGGCAGAGCCATCAACACTTGGAACTGCGCTAACATACTGACAAACGTTTTCCCGACACACACATACACAAGAAACACACACAAACACCCATCGACTTTTTCTTACAGGCGTACACAGGGGGTTCTGAAACACACACAGACACACACACACTATCACACTCACAACACCGCACTCACACTGGGTCTCCAACACAGCCGTCAACACTTGGAACTGCTTTAACATAATCACAAACATGGTCCTGACACACACATATACAAATAACACACACAAACACCCATCGACTTTTTCTTGCAGGCATACACAATGGTTTCCTGCAAACACACACACACACACACACAAAAGGCACACTCACGACAGAGCACTCACATTGGATCTCCAGCAGAGCCATGAACACTTGGAATTACCTTAACATATTCACAAACGTGGTCCCGAAACACACATGCAGAAGAAACACACAAAAACACCCTACGACTTTTTCTTACAGACATACACAATGGTATCCAGCAAAACACACACACACACACACATACACTATCACACGCACAACACAGCACTCACACTGGGTCCCCGGCATAGCCATCAACAGTTGGAACTGCCCTAACATACTCACAAACGTGGTCCCGACACACACATACACAAGAAACACACACAAACTCCCATTGACTTTTACTTACAGTCATGCACAATGGTTTCCGCAAACACACACACACACACTATCACACTCACAACACAGCATTCACACTGGCACTTGAATCTGCCCTAACATACAAACAAACGTGGTCCCGACACACACATACACAAGAAACACACACAAACACCCATCAACATTTTGTTACAGGCAGACAGAGTGGTGTTTCCCCAAACACACACACACACACACACACACACTGTCACACTAACAGCACATTACGCACACTGGGCCTCGGCAGAGCCATCAACACTTGGAACTGCCCTAACATACTCACAAAGGTTTTCCCGACACACACATACACAAGAAACACACACAAACACCCATCGACTTTTTCTTACAGGCATACACAACGGTTTCCCGCGAACACACACACACACAGTCACACTTACAACACAGCACTCACAATGGGTATCCAGCAGAACCATCAACACTTGGAACTGCCCTAAAATATTGACAAATGTGGTCGCGACACACACATACACATGAAACTCACACAAACATCCATCGACTTATTCTTACAGGCATACACAATGTTTTCCCGCCAACACAAACACACACAGAAACACACACTGCCACACTCACAACACAGCATTCACACTGGCACTTGGAACTGCCACAACATACTCACATACGTGGTCCCGACACACACATACACAAGAAACACACACAAACACCCATCGACTTTTTCTTAGAAGCATACACTGTGGGGTTCCCCCAAACACACACACACACAGAGACACACACACACTATCACACTCACAACACAGCACTCTCACTGGGTCTCCAGCAGAGCCATCAACACTTGGAACTGCCCTAACATATTCACAAATGTGGTCCCGACACACACATACAGAAGAAACACACACAAACACCCATCGAATTTTTCTTATAGGCATACAGACTGGTTTCCTGCAAACACACACACAGACACGCACACACACTGTCACACTCACAACACACACTCACACTGGTTATCCAGCAAACTCATGAACACTTGGAACTGCCCTCACACACTCACAAATGTGGATCTGAAACACAATACGCAAGAACACACAAATACACCCATCGACTTTTTCATACAGGCATACACAATGGTTACCCGAAAACACACACACACACACACACACTCTCACACTCACAACACAGCACTCACTCTGTACCTCGGCAGAGACATCAACACTTGGAACTGCCCTCACACACTCACAAATGTGGATCTGAAACACAATACGCAAGAACACACAAATACACCCATCGACTTTTTCATACAGGCATACACAATGGTTACCGGAAAACACACACACACACACACACACACACACTGTCACACTCGCAACACAGCACTCACACTGGGCCTCGGCAGAGCCATCAACACTTG
The DNA here is from genome assembly GCF_023065955.2 of Ursus arctos. Lineage (NCBI taxonomy): Eukaryota > Metazoa > Chordata > Mammalia > Carnivora > Ursidae > Ursus > Ursus arctos. The sequence goes on along the minus strand of NC_079874.1, from coordinate 11,188,189 downwards.
GAACTGCCCTAACATACTCACAAACGTTTTCCCGACACACACATACACAAGAAACACACACAAACACCCATGGAATTTTTCTTACAGGCGTACACAGGGGGTTCTGAAACACACACAGACACACACACACTATCACACTCACAACACCGCACTCACACTGGGTCTCCAACACAGCCGTCAACACTTGGAACTGCTTTAACATAATCACAAACATGGTCCTGACACACACATATACAAATAACACACACAAACACCCATCGACTTTTTCTTGCAGGCATACACAATGGTTTCCTGCAAACACCCACCCACACACACACACACACACACAAAAGTCACACTCACGACAGAGCACTCACATTGGATCTCCAGCAGAGCCATGAACACTTGGAATTACCTTAACATATTCACAAACGTGGTCCCGAAACACACATGCAGAAGAAACACACAAAAACACCCTACGACTTTTTCTTACAGACATACACAATGGTATCCAGCAAAACACACACACACACACACACACACACATACACTATCACACGCACAACACAGCACTCACACTGGGTCCCCGGCATAGCCATCAACAGTTGGAACTGCCCTAACATACTCACAAACGTGGTCCCGACACACACATACACAAGAAACACACACAAACTCCCATTGACTTTTACTTACAGTCATGCACAATGGTTTCCGCAAACACACACACACACACACTATCACACTCACAACACAGCATTCACACTGGCACTTGAATCTGCCCTAACATACAAACAAACGTGGTCCCGACACACACATACACAAGAAACACACACAAACACCCATCAACATTTTGTTACAGGCAGACAGAGTGGGGTTTCCCCAAACACACACACACACACACACACACACTGTCACACTAACAGCACAGTACGCACACTGGGCCTCGGCAGAGCCATCAACACTTGGAACTGCCCTAACATACTCACAAACGTTTTCCCGACACACACATACACAAGAAACACACACAAACACCCATCGACTTTTTCTTACAGGCATACACAACGGTTTCCCGCGAACACACACACACACAGTCACACTTACAACACAGCACTCACAATGGGTATCCAGCAGAACCATCAACACTTGGAACTGCCCTAAAATATTGACAAATGTGGTCGCGACACACACATACACATGAAACTCACACAAACATCCATCGACTTATTCTTACAGGCATACACAATGTTTTCCCGCCAACACAAACACACACAGAAACACACACTGCCACACTCACAACACAGCATTCACACTGGCACTTGGAACTGCCACAACATACTCACATACGTGGTCCCGACACACACATACACAAGAAACACACACAAACACCCATCGACTTTTTCTTAGAAGCATACACTGTGGGGTTCCCCCAAACACACACACACACACAGAGACACACACACACTATCACACTCACAACACAGCACTCTCACTGGGTCTCCAGCAGAGCCATCAACACTTGGAACTGCCCTAACATATTCACAAATGTGGTCCCGACACACACATACAGAAGAAACACACACAAACACCCATGGAATTTTTCTTATAGGCATACAGACTGGTTTCCTGCAAACACACACACAGACACGCACACACACTGTCACACTCACAACACACACTCACACTGGATATCCAGCAAACTCATGAACACTTGGAACTGCCCTCACACACTCACAAATGTGGATCTGAAACACAATACGCAAGAACACACAAATACACCCATCGACTTTTTCATACAGGCATACACAATGGTTACCCGAAAACACACACACACACACACACACACTCTCACACTCACAACACAGCACTCACTCTGTACCTCGGCAGAGACATCAACACTTGGAACTGCCCTCACACACTCACAAATGTGGATCTGAAACACAATACGCAAGAACACACAAATACACCCATCGACTTTTTCATACAGGCATACACAATGGTTACCGGAAAACACACACACACACACACACACACACTGTCACACTCGCAACACAGCACTCACACTGGGCCTCGGCAGAGCCATCAACACTTGGAACTGCCCTAACATACTCACAAACGTTTTCCCGACACACACATACACAAGAAACACACACAAACACCCATGGAATTTTTCTTACAGGCGTACACAGGGGGTTCTGAAACACACACAGACACACACACACTATCACACTCACAACACCGCACTCACACTGGGTCTCCAACACAGCCGTCAACACTTGGAACTGCTTTAACATAATCACAAACATGGTCCTGACACACACATATACAAATAACACACACAAACACCCATCGACTTTTTCTTGCAGGCATACACAATGGTTTCCTGCAAACACACACACACACACACACACACAAAAGTCACACTCACGACAGAGCACTCACATTGGATCTCCAGCAGAGCCATGAACACTTGGAATTACCTTAACATATTCACAAACGTGGTCCCGAAACACACATGCAGAAGAAACACACAAAAACACCCTACGACTTTTTCTTACAGACATACACAATGGTATCCAGCAAAACACACACACACACACACACATACACTATCACACGCACAACACAGCACTCACACTGGGTCCCCGGCATAGCCATCAACAGTTGGAACTGCCCTAACATACTCACAAACGTGGTCCCGACACACACATACACAAGAAACACACACAAACTCCCATTGACTTTTACTTACAGTCATGCACAATGGTTTCCGCAAACACACACACACACACACACTATCACACTCGCAACACAGCATTCACACTGGCACTTGAATCTGCCCTAACATACAAACAAACGTGGTCCCGACACACACATACACAAGAAACACACACAAACACCCATCAACATTTTGTTACAGGCAGACAGAGTGGGGTTTCCCCAAACACACACACACACACACACACACACTGTCACACTAACAGCAAAGTACGCACACTGGGCCTCGGCAGAGCCATCAACACTTGGAACTGCCCTAACATACTCACAAACGTTTTCCCGACACACACATACACAAGAAACACACACAAACACCCATCGACTTTTTCTTACAGGCATACACAACGGTTTCCCGCGAACACACACACACACAGTCACACTTACAACACAGCACTCACAATGGGTATCCAGCAAAACCATCAACACTTGGAACTGCCCTAAAATATTGACAAATGTGGTCGCGACACACACATACACATGAAACTCACACAAACATCCATCGACTTATTCTTACAGGCATACACAATGTTTTCCCGCCAACACAAACACACACAGAAACACACACTGCCACACTCACAACACAGCATTCACACTGGCACTTGGAACTGCCACAACATACTCACATACGTGGTCCCGACACACACATACACAAGAAACACACACAAACACCCATCGACTTTTTCTTAGAAGCATACACTGTGGGGTTCCCCCAAACACACACACACACACAGAGACACACACACACTATCACACTCACAACACAGCACTCTCACTGGGTCTCCAGCAGAGCCATCAACACTTGGAACTGCCCTAACATATTCACAAATGTGGTCCCGACACACACATACAGAAGAAACACACACAAACACCCATGGAATTTTTCTTATAGGCATACAGACTGGTTTCCTGCAAACACACAAACAGACACGCACACACACTGTCACACTCACAACACACACTCACACTGGATATCCAGCAAACTCATGAACACTTGGAACTGCCCTCACACACTCACAAATGTGGATCTGAAACACAATACGCAAGAACACACAAATACACCCATCGACTTTTTCATACAGGCATACACAATGGTTACCCGAAAACACACACACACACACACACACACTCTCACACTCACAACACAGCACTCACTCTGTACCTCGGCAGAGACATCAACACTTGGAACTGCCCTCACACACTCACAAATGTGGATCTGAAACACAATACGCAAGAACACACAAATACACCCATCGACTTTTTCATACAGGCATACACAATGGTTACCGGAAAACACACACACACACACACACACTGTCACACTCGCAACACAGCACTCACACTGGGCCTCGGCAGAGCCATCAACACTTGGAACTGCCCTAACATACTCACAAACGTTTTCCCGACACACACATACACAAGAAACACACACAAACACCCATGGAATTTTTCTTACAGGCGTACACAGGGGGTTCTGAAACACACACAGACACACACACACTATCACACTCACAACACCGCACTCACACTGGGTCTCCAACACAGCCGTCAACACTTGGAACTGCTTTAACATAATCACAAACATGGTCCTGACACACACATATACAAATAACACACACAAACACCCATCGACTTTTTCTTGCAGGCATACACAATGGTTTCCTGCAAACACACACACACACACACACACAAAAGTCACACTCACGACAGAGCACTCACATTGGATCTCCAGCAGAGCCATGAACACTTGGAATTACCTTAACATATTCACAAACGTGGTCCCGAAACACACATGCAGAAGAAACACACAAAAACACCCTACGACTTTTTCTTACAGACATACACAATGGTATCCAGCAAAACACACACACACACACTGACACACTCACAACACAGCACTCACACTGCGTCTCCAGCAGAGCCATCAACACTTGGAACTGCCGTAAGTACTCACAAACGTGGTCCCGACACACACATATACAAGACACACACACAAACTCCCATCGACCTTTCCTTACAGGCATGCACAGTGGGGTTCCCGAACACACACATACACACACACCACACTATCACACTCACAACACTGCATTCACACTGGGTCTCCAGCAGAGCCATCACACTTGGAACCGCCCTAACATACTCACAATCGTGGACCCGACACACACATACACAAGAAACACACAAAAACACCCATCGACTTTTTCTTACAGGCATATAAAATGGTTTCCCACAAAACACACACACACACACATCTATATCACTATCACAGTCAAACACATCACTCACACTGGGTCTCCGGTAGAGCCATCAACACCTGAAATTGCCCTAACATACTAAAAACGAGGTCCCGACACACACATACAGAGGAAACATTCGCAGACACCCATCGATTTTTTCTTACAGGCATACACAGTGGTTTTCCGCAAACACACACACACACACACAGTATCAAACTCACAACACAGCACTCACACTGGGTCCCCGGCATAGCCATCATCATGTGAAACTGCCCTAACACACTCAAAAACGTGGTCCTGACACACACATACACAAGAAACTCACACAAACACCCATCAACTTATTCTTACAGGCATACACAATGGTGACCCGTAAAAACACACACACACACACTTGCACACTCACAACACAGCACTCACACTGGCACTTGGAACTGCCACAACATACTCACATACGTGGTCCCGACACACACATACACAAGAAACACACACAAACACCCATCGACTTTTTCTTAGAAGTATACACTGTGCGGTTCCCCCAAACACACACACAGACACACAGACACACACACACTGTCACACTCACAACACAGCACTCTCACTGGGTCTCCAGCAGAGCCATCAACACTTGGAACTGCCCTAACATATTCACAAATGTGGTCCCGACACACACATACAGAAGAAACACACACAAACACCCATGGAATTTTTCTTATAGGCATACAGACTGGTTTCCTGCAAACACACACACAGACACGCACACACACTGTCACACTCACAACACACACTCACACTGGATATCCAGCAAACTCATGAACACTTGGAACTGCCCTAACATATTCACAAATGTGGTCCCGACACACACATACAGAAGAAACACACACAAACACCCATCGAATTTTTCTTATAGGCATACAGACTGGTTTCCTGCAAACACACACACAGACACGCACACACACTGTCACACTCACAACACACACTCACACTGGATATCCAGCAAACTCATGAACACTTGGAACTGCCCTCACACACTCACAAATGTGGATCTGAAACACAATACGCAAGAACACACAAATACACCCATCGACTTTTTCATACAGGCATACACAATGGTTACCCGAAAACACACACACACACACACACACACACACTCTCACACTCACAACACAGCACTCACTCTGTACCTCGGCAGAGACATCAACACTTGGAACTGCCCTAACATACTCACAAACGTTTTCCCAACACAGACATACACAAGAAACACACAAACACCCATCGACATTTTCTTACAGGCGTACACAATGGTTCCCCGCAAACACGCACGCACACACACTATCACACTCACAACACAGCACTCACAGTGCGTATCCAGCAGAGCCATCAACACGTGGAACTGCCCTCACACACTCACAAATGTGGATCTGAAACACAATACGCAAGAACACACAAATACACCCATCGACTTTTTCATACAGGCATACACAATGGTTACCGGAAAACACACACACACACACACACTGTCACACTCGCAACACAGCACTCACACTGGGCCTCGGCAGAGCCATCAACACTTGGAACTGCCCTAACATACTCACAAACGTTTTCCCGACACACACATACACAAGAAACACACACAAACACCCATTGAGTTTTTCTTACAGGCATACACAGGGGGTTCTGAAACACACACAGACACACACACACTATCACACTCACAACACCGCACTCACACTGGGTCTCCAACACAGCCGTCAACACTTGGAACTGCTTTAACATAATCACAAACATGGTCCTGACACACACATATACAAATAACACACACAAACACCCATCGACTTTTTCTTGCAGGCATACACAATGGTTTCCTGCAAACACACACACACACACACACAAAAGGCACACTCACGACAGAGCACTCACATTGGATCTCCAGCAGAGCCATCAACACTTGGAATTACCTTAACATATTCACAAACGTGGTCCCGAAACACACATGCAGAAGAAACACACAAAAACACCCTACGACTTTTTCTTACAGACATACACAATGGTATCCAGCAAAACACACACACACACACACACTATCACACGCACAACACAGCACTCACACTGGGTCCCCGGCATAGCCATCAACAGTTGGAACTGCCCTAACATACTCACAAACGTGGTCCCGACACACACATACACAAGAAACACACACAAACTCCATTGACTTTTACTTACAGTCATGCACAATGGTTTCCGCAAACACACACACACACACACACTATCACACTCACAACACAGCATTCACACTGGCACTTGAATCTGCCCTAACATACAAACAAACGTGGTCCCGACACACACATACAAAAGAAACACACACAAACACCCATCAACATTTTGTTATAGGGAGACAGAGTGGGGTTTCCCCAAACACACACACACACACACACACACACACACACTGTCACACTAACAGCACAGTACGCACACTGGGCCTCGGCAGAGCCATCAACACTTGGAACTGCCCTAACATACTCACAAACGTTTTCCCGACACACACATACACAAGAAACACACACAAACACCCATCGACTTTTTCTTACACGCATACACAACGGTTTCCCGCGAACACACACACACACAGTCACACTTACAACACAGCACTCACAATGGGTATCCAGCAGAACCATCAACACTTGGAACTGCCCTAAAATATTGACAAATGTGGTCGCGACACACACATACACATGAAACTCACACAAACATCCATCGACTTATTCTTACAGGCATACACAATGTTTCCCGCCAACACAAACACACACAGAAACACACACTGCCACACTCACAACACAGCATTCACACTGGCACTTGGAACTGCCACAACATACTCACATACGTGGTCCCGACACACACATACACAAGAAACACACACAAACACCCATCGACTTTTTCTTAGAAGCATACACTGTGGGGTTCCCCCAAACACACACACACACAGAGACACACACACACTGTCACACTCACAACACAGCACTCTCACTGGGTCTCCAGCAGAGCCATCAACACTTGGAACTGCCCTAACATATTCACAAATGTGGTCCCGACACACACATACAGAAGAAACACACACAAACACCCATGGAATTTTTCTTATAGGCATACAGACTGGTTTCCTGCAAACACACACAGACACGCACACACACTGTCACACTCAAAACACACACTCACACTGGATATCCAGCAAACTCATGAACACTTGGAACTTCCCTCACACACTCACAAATGTGGATCTGAAACACAATACGCAAGAACACACAAATACACCCATCGACTTTTTCATACAGGCATACACAATGGTTACCCGAAAACACACACACACACACACACACACACTGTCACACTCGCAACACAGCACTCACACTGGGCCTCGGCAGAGCCATCAACACTTGGAACTGCCCTAACATACTCACAAACGTTTTCCCGACACACACATACACAAGAAACACACACAAACACCCATCGACTTTTTCTTACAGGCGTACACAGGGGGTTCTGAAACACACACAGACACACACACACTATCACACTCACAACACCGCACTCACACTGGGTCTCCAACACAGCCGTCAACACTTGGAACTGCTTTAACATAATCACAAACATGGTCCTGACACACACATATACAAATAACACACACAAACACCCATCGACTTTTTCTTGCAGGCATACACAATGGTTTCCTGCAAACACACACACACACACACACACACACACAAAAGTCACACTCACGACAGAGCACTCACATTGGATCTCCAGCAGAGCCATGAACACTTGGAATTACCTTAACATATTCACAAACGTGGTCCCGAAACACACATGCAGAAGAAACACACAAAAACACCCTACGACTTTTTCTTACAGACATACACAATGGTATCCAGCAAAACACACACACACACACACACACATACACTATCACACGCACAACACAGCACTCACACTGGGTCCCCGGCATAGCCATCAACAGTTGGAACTGCCCTAACATACTCACAAACGTGGTCCCGACACACACATACACAAGAAACACACACAAACTCCCATTGACTTTTACTTACAGTCATGCACAATGGTTTCCGCAAACACACACACACACACACACTATCACACTCGCAACACAGCATTCACACTGGCACTTGAATCTGCCCTAACATACAAACAAACGTGGTCCCGACACACACATACACAAGAAACACACACAAACACCCATCAACATTTTGTTACAGGCAGACAGAGTGGGGTTTCCCCAAACACACACACACACACACACACACACACACTGTCACACTAACAGCAAAGTACGCACACTGGGCCTCGGCAGAGCCATCAACACTTGGAACTGCCCTAACATACTCACAAACGTTTTCCCGACACACACATACACAAGAAACACACACAAACACCCATCGACTTTTTCTTACAGGCATACACAACGGTTTCCCGCGAACACACACACACACAGTCACACTTACAACACAGCACTCACAATGGGTATCCAGCAAAACCATCAACACTTGGAACTGCCCTAAAATATTGACAAATGTGGTCGCGACACACACATACACATGAAACTCACACAAACATCCATCGACTTATTCTTACAGGCATACACAATGTTTTCCCGCCAACACAAACACACACAGAAACACACACTGCCACACTCACAACACAGCATTCACACTGGCACTTGGAACTGCCACAACATACTCACATACGTGGTCCCGACACACACATACACAAGAAACACACACAAACACCCATCGACTTTTTCTTAGAAGCATACACTGTGGGGTTCCCCCAAACACACACACACACACAGAGACACACACACACTATCACACTCACAACACAGCACTCTCACTGGGTCTCCAGCAGAGCCATCAACACTTGGAACTGCCCTAACATATTCACAAATGTGGTCCCGACACACACATACAGAAGAAACACACACAAACACCCATGGAATTTTTCTTATAGGCATACAGACTGGTTTCCTGCAAACACACAAACAGACACGCACACACACTGTCACACTCACAACACACACTCACACTGGATATCCAGCAAACTCATGAACACTTGGAACTGCCCTCACACACTCACAAATGTGGATCTGAAACACAATACGCAAGAACACACAAATACACCCATCGACTTTTTCATACAGGCATACACAATGGTTACCCGAAAACACACACACACACACACACACACTCTCACACTCACAACACAGCACTCACTCTGTACCTCGGCAGAGACATCAACACTTGGAACTGCCCTCACACACTCACAAATGTGGATCTGAAACACAATACGCAAGAACACACAAATACACCCATCGACTTTTTCATACAGGCATACACAATGGTTACCGGAAAACACACACACACACACACACACTGTCACACTCGCAACACAGCACTCACACTGGGCCTCGGCAGAGCCATCAACACTTGGAACTGCCCTAACATACTCACAAACGTTTTCCCGACACACACATACACAAGAAACACACACAAACACCCATGGAATTTTTCTTACAGGCGTACACAGGGGGTTCTGAAACACACACAGACACACACACACTATCACACTCACAACACCGCACTCACACTGGGTCTCCAACACAGCCGTCAACACTTGGAACTGCTTTAACATAATCACAAACATGGTCCTGACACACACATATACAAATAACACACACAAACACCCATCGACTTTTTCTTGCAGGCATACACAATGGTTTCCTGCAAACACACACACACACACACACACACAAAAGTCACACTCACGACAGAGCACTCACATTGGATCTCCAGCAGAGCCATGAACACTTGGAATTACCTTAACATATTCACAAACGTGGTCCCGAAACACACATGCAGAAGAAACACACAAAAACACCCTACGACTTTTTCTTACAGACATACACAATGGTATCCAGCAAAACACACACACACACACTGACACACTCACAACACAGCACTCACACTGCGTCTCCAGCAGAGCCATCAACACTTGGAACTGCCGTAAGTACTCACAAACGTGGTCCCGACACACACATATACAAGACACACACACAAACTCCCATCGACCTTTCCTTACAGGCATGCACAGTGGGGTTCCCGAACACACACATACACACACACCACACTATCACACTCACAACACTGCATTCACACTGGGTCTCCAGCAGAGCCATCACACTTGGAACCGCCCTAACATACTCACAATCGTGGACCCGACACACACATACACAAGAAACACACAAAAACACCCATCGACTTTTTCTTACAGGCATATAAAATGGTTTCCCACAAAACACACACACACACACATCTATATCACTATCACAGTCAAACACATCACTCACACTGGGTCTCCGGTAGAGCCATCAACACCTGAAATTGCCCTAACATACTAAAAACGAGGTCCCGACACACACATACAGAGGAAACATTCGCAGACACCCATCGATTTTTTCTTACAGGCATACACAGTGGTTTTCCGCAAACACACACACACACACACAGTATCAAACTCACAACACAGCACTCACACTGGGTCCCCGGCATAGCCATCATCATGTGAAACTGCCCTAACACACTCAAAAACGTGGTCCTGACACACACATACACAAGAAACTCACACAAACACCCATCAAATTATTCTTACAGGCATACACAATGGTGACCCGTAAAAACACACACACACACACTTGCACACTCACAACACAGCACTCACACTGGCACTTGGAACTGCCACAACATACTCACATACGTGGTCCCGACACACACATACACAAGAAACACACACAAACACCCATCGACTTTTTCTTAGAAGTATACACTGTGCGGTTCCCCCAAACACACACACAGACACACAGACACACACACACTGTCACACTCACAACACAGCACTCTCACTGGGTCTCCAGCAGAGCCATCAACACTTGGAACTGCCCTAACATATTCACAAATGTGGTCCCGACACACACATACAGAAGAAACACACACAAACACCCATGGAATTTTTCTTATAGGCATACAGACTGGTTTCCTGCAAACACACACACAGACACGCACACACACTGTCACACTCACAACACACACTCACACTGGATATCCAGCAAACTCATGAACACTTGGAACTGCCCTAACATATTCACAAATGTGGTCCCGACACACACATACAGAAGAAACACACACAAACACCCATCGAATTTTTCTTATAGGCATACAGACTGGTTTCCTGCAAACACACACACAGACACGCACACACACTGTCACACTCACAACACACACTCACACTGGATATCCAGCAAACTCATGAACACTTGGAACTGCCCTCACACACTCACAAATGTGGATCTGAAACACAATACGCAAGAACACACAAATACACCCATCGACTTTTTCATACAGGCATACACAATGGTTACCCGAAAACACACACACACACACACACACACACACTCTCACACTCACAACACAGCACTCACTCTGTACCTCGGCAGAGACATCAACACTTGGAACTGCCCTAACATACTCACAAACGTTTTCCCAACACAGACATACACAAGAAACACACAAACACCCATCGACATTTTCTTACAGGCGTACACAATGGTTCCCCGCAAACACGCACGCACACACACTATCACACTCACAACACAGCACTCACAGTGCGTATCCAGCAGAGCCATCAACACGTGGAACTGCCCTCACACACTCACAAATGTGGATCTGAAACACAATACGCAAGAACACACAAATACACCCATCGACTTTTTCATACAGGCATACACAATGGTTACCGGAAAACACACACACACACACACACTGTCACACTCGCAACACAGCACTCACACTGGGCCTCGGCAGAGCCATCAACACTTGGAACTGCCCTAACATACTCACAAACGTTTTCCCGACACACACATACACAAGAAACACACACAAACACCCATTGAGTTTTTCTTACAGGCATACACAGGGGGTTCTGAAACACACACAGACACACACACACTATCACACTCACAACACCGCACTCACACTGGGTCTCCAACACAGCCGTCAACACTTGGAACTGCTTTAACATAATCACAAACATGGTCCTGACACACACATATACAAATAACACACACAAACACCCATCGACTTTTTCTTGCAGGCATACACAATGGTTTCCTGCAAACACACACACACACACACACAAAAGGCACACTCACGACAGAGCACTCACATTGGATCTCCAGCAGAGCCATGAACACTTGGAATTACCTTAACATATTCACAAACGTGGTCCCGAAACACACATGCAGAAGAAACACACAAAAACACCCTACGACTTTTTCTTACAGACATACACAATGGTATCCAGCAAAACACACACACACACACACACTATCACACGCACAACACAGCACTCACACTGGGTCCCCGGCATAGCCATCAACAGTTGGAACTGCCCTAACATACTCACAAACGTGGTCCCGACACACACATACACAAGAAACACACACAAACTCCATTGACTTTTACTTACAGTCATGCACAATGGTTTCCGCAAACACACACACACACACACACTATCACACTCACAACACAGCATTCACACTGGCACTTGAATCTGCCCTAACATACAAACAAACGTGGTCCCGACACACACATACAAAAGAAACACACACAAACACCCATCAACATTTTGTTATAGGGAGACAGAGTGGGGTTTCCCCAAACACACACACACACACACACACACACACACACACACACTGTCACACTAACAGCACAGTACGCACACTGGGCCTCGGCAGAGCCATCAACACTTGGAACTGCCCTAACATACTCACAAACGTTTTCCCGACACACACATACACAAGAAACACACACAAACACCCATCGACTTTTTCTTACACGCATACACAACGGTTTCCCGCGAACACACACACACACAGTCACACTTACAACACAGCACTCACAATGGGTATCCAGCAGAACCATCAACACTTGGAACTGCCCTAAAATATTGACAAATGTGGTCGCGACACACACATACACATGAAACTCACACAAACATCCATCGACTTATTCTTACAGGCATACACAATGTTTCCCGCCAACACAAACACACACAGAAACACACACTGCCACACTCACAACACAGCATTCACACTGGCACTTGGAACTGCCACAACATACTCACATACGTGGTCCCGACACACACATACACAAGAAACACACACAAACACCCATCGACTTTTTCTTAGAAGCATACACTGTGGGGTTCCCCCAAACACACACACACACAGAGACACACACACACTGTCACACTCACAACACAGCACTCTCACTGGGTCTCCAGCAGAGCCATCAACACTTGGAACTGCCCTAACATATTCACAAATGTGGTCCCGACACACACATACAGAAGAAACACACACAAACACCCATGGAATTTTTCTTATAGGCATACAGACTGGTTTCCTGCAAACACACACAGACACGCACACACACTGTCACACTCAAAACACACACTCACACTGGATATCCAGCAAACTCATGAACACTTGGAACTTCCCTCACACACTCACAAATGTGGATCTGAAACACAATACGCAAGAACACACAAATACACCCATCGACTTTTTCATACAGGCATACACAATGGTTACCCGAAAACACACACACACACACACACACACACACTGTCACACTCGCAACACAGCACTCACACTGGGCCTCGGCAGAGCCATCAACACTTGGAACTGCCCTAACATACTCACAAACGTTTTCCCGACACACACATACACAAGAAACACACACAAACACCCATCGACTTTTTCTTACAGGCGTACACAGGGGGTTCTGAAACACACACAGACACACACACACTATCACACTCACAACACCGCACTCACACTGGGTCTCCAACACAGCCGTCAACACTTGGAACTGCTTTAACATAATCACAAACATGGTCCTGACACACACATATACAAATAACACACACAAACACCCATCGACTTTTTCTTGCAGGCATACACAATGGTTTCCTGCAAACACACACACACACACACACACACACACAAAAGTCACACTCACGACAGAGCACTCACATTGGATCTCCAGCAGAGCCATGAACACTTGGAATTACCTTAACATATTCACAAACGTGGTCCCGAAACACACATGCAGAAGAAACACACAAAAACACCCTACGACTTTTTCTTACAGACATACACAATGGTATCCAGCAAAACACACACACACACACACACATACACTATCACACGCACAACACAGCACTCACACTGGGTCCCCGGCATAGCCATCAACAGTTGGAACTGCCCTAACATACTCACAAACGTGGTCCCGACACACACATACACAAGAAACACACACAAACTCCCATTGACTTTTACTTACAGTCATGCACAATGGTTTCCGCAAACACACACACACACACACACTATCACACTCGCAACACAGCATTCACACTGGCACTTGAATCTGCCCTAACATACAAACAAACGTGGTCCCGACACACACATACACAAGAAACACACACAAACACCCATCAACATTTTGTTACAGGCAGACAGAGTGGGGTTTCCCCAAACACACACACACACACACACACACACACACACACTGTCACACTAACAGCAAAGTACGCACACTGGGCCTCGGCAGAGCCATCAACACTTGGAACTGCCCTAACATACTCACAAACGTTTTCCCGACACACACATACACAAGAAACACACACAAACACCCATCGACTTTTTCTTACAGGCATACACAACGGTTTCCCGCGAACACACACACACAGAGTCACACTTACAACACAGCACTCACAATGGGTATCCAGCAAAACCATCAACACTTGGAACGGCCCTAAAATATTGACAAATGTGGTCGCGACACACACATACACATGAAACTCACACAAACATCCATCGACTTATTCTTACAGGCATACACAATGTTTTCCCGCCAACACAAACACACACAAAAACACACACTGCCACACTTACAACACAGCATTCACACTGGCACTTGGAACTGCCACAACATACTCACATACGTGGTCCCGACACACACATACACAAGAAACACACACAAACACCCATCGACTTTTTCTTAGAAGCATACACTGTGGGGTTCCCCCAAACACACACACACACACAGAGACACACACACACTATCACACTCACAACACAGCACTCTCACTGGGTCTCCAGCAGAGCCATCAACACTTGGAACTGCCCTAACATATTCACAAATGTGGTCCCGACACACACATACAGAAGAAACACACACAAACACCCATGGAATTTTTCTTATAGGCATACAGACTGGTTTCCTGCAAACACACACACAGACACGCACACACACTGTCACACTCACAACACACACTCACACTGGATATCCAGCAAACTCATGAACACTTGGAACTGCCCTCACACACTCACAAATGTGGATCTGAAACACAATACGCAAGAACACACAAATACACCCATCGACTTTTTCATACAGGCATACACAATGGTTACCCGAAAACACACACACACACACACACACACTCTCACACTCACAACACAGCACTCACTCTGTACCTCGGCAGAGACATCAACACTTGGAACTGCCCTCACACACTCACAAATGTGGATCTGAAACACAATACGCAAGAACACACAAATACACCCATCGACTTTTTCATACAGGCATACACAATGGTTACCGGAAAACACACACACACACACACACACACTGTCACACTCGCAACACAGCACTCACACTGGGCCTCGGCAGAGCCATCAACACTTGGAACTGCCCTAACATACTCACAAACGTTTTCCCGACACACACATACACAAGAAACACACACAAACACCCATGGAATTTTTCTTACAGGCGTACACAGGGGGTTCTGAAACACACACAGACACACACACACTATCACACTCACAACACCGCACTCACACTGGGTCTCCAACACAGCCGTCAACACTTGGAACTGCTTTAACATAATCACAAACATGGTCCTGACACACACATATACAAATAACACACACAAACACCCATCGACTTTTTCTTGCAGGCATACACAATGGTTTCCTGCAAACACACACACACACACACACACACACAAAAGTCACACTCACGACAGAGCACTCACATTGGATCTCCAGCAGAGCCATGAACACTTGGAATTACCTTAACATATTCACAAACGTGGTCCCGAAACACACATGCAGAAGAAACACACAAAAACACCCTACGACTTTTTCTTACAGACATACACAATGGTATCCAGCAAAACACACACACACACACACACATACACTATCACACGCACAACACAGCACTCACACTGGGTCCCCGGCATAGCCATCAACAGTTGGAACTGCCCTAACATACTCACAAACGTGGTCCCGACACACACATACACAAGAAACACACACAAACTCCCATTGACTTTTACTTACAGTCATGCACAATGGTTTCCGCAAACACACACACACACACACACTATCACACTCACAACACAGCATTCACACTGGCACTTGAATCTGCCCTAACATACAAACAAACGTGGTCCCGACACACACATACACAAGAAACACACACAAACACCCATCAACATTTTGTTACAGGCAGACAGAGTGGGGTTTCCCCAAACACACACACACACACACACACACACTGTCACACTAAGAGCAAAGTATGCACACTGGGCCTCGGCAGAGCCATCAACACTTGGAACTGCCCTAACATACTCACAAACGTTTTCCCGACACACACATACACAAGAAACACACACAAACACCCATCGACTTTTTCTTACAGGCATACACAACGGTTTCCCGCGAACACACACACACAGAGTCACACTTACAACACAGCACTCACAATGGGTATCCAGCAAAACCATCAACACTTGGAACTGCCCTAAAATATTGACAAATGTGGTCGCGACACACACATACACATGAAACTCACACAAACATCCATCGACTTATTCTTACAGGCATACACAATGTTTTCCCGCCAACACAAACACACACAGAAACACACACTGCCACACTCACAACACAGCATTCACGCTGGCACTTGGAACTGCCACAACATACTCACATACGTGGTCCCGACACACACATACACAAGAAACACACACAAACACCCATCGACTTTTTCTTAGAAGCATACACTGTGGGGTTCCCCCAAACACACACACACACACAGAGACACACACACACCATCACACTCACAACACAGCACTCTCACTGGGTCTCCAGCAGAGCCATCAACACTTGGAACTGCCCTAACATATTCACAAATGTGGTCCCGACACACACATACAGAAGAAACACACACAAACACCCATGGAATTTTTCTTATAGGCATACAGACTGGTTTCCTGCAAACACACACACAGACACGCACACACACTGTCACACTCACAACACACACTCACACTGGATATCCAGCAAACTCGTGAACACTTGGAACTGCTCTCACACACTCAGAAATGTGGATCTGAAACACAATACGCAAGAACACACAAATACACCCATCGACTTTTTCATACAGGCATACACAATGGTTACCCGAAAACACACACACACACACACACACACACTCTCACACTCACAACACAGCACTTACTCTGTACCTCGGCAGTGACATCAACACTTGGAACTGCCCTCACACACTCACAAATGTGGATCTGAAACACAATACGCAAGAACACACAAATACACCCATCGACTTTTTCATACAGGCATACACAATGGTTACCGGAAAACACACACACACACACACACTGTCACACTCGCAACACAGCACTCACACTGGGCCTCGGCAGAGCCATCAACACTTGGAACTGCCCTAACATACTCACAAACGTTTTCCCGACACACACATACACAAGAAACACACACAAACACCCATGGAATTTTTCTTACAGGCGTACACAGGGGGTTCTGAAACACACACAGACACACACACACTATCACACTCACAACAGAGCACTCACACTGGGTCTCCAACACAGCCGTCAACACTTGGAACTGCTTTAACATAATCACAAACATGGTCCTGACACACACATATACAAATAACACACACAAACACCCATCGACTTTTTCTTGCAGGCATACACAATGGTTTCCTGCAAACACACACACACACACACACACACAAAAGTCACACTCACGACAGAGCACTCACATTGGATCTCCAGCAGAGCCATGAACACTTGGAATTACCTTAACATATTCAGAAACGTGGTCCCGAAACACACATGCAGAAGAAACACACAAAAACACCCTACGACTTTTTCTTACAGACATACACAATGGTATCCAGCAAAACACACACACACACACACTGACACACTCACAACACAGCACTCACACTGCGTCTCCAGCAGAGCCATCAACACTTGGAACTGCCGTAAGTACTCACAAACGTGGTCCCGACACACACATATACAAGACACACACACAAACTCCCATCGACCTTTCCTTACAGGCATGCACAGTGGGGTTCCCGAACACACACATACACACACACCACACTATCACACTCACAACACTGCATTCACACTGGGTCTCCAGCAGAGCCATCACACTTGGAACTGCCCTAACATACTCACAATGGTGGACCCGACACACACATACACAAGAAACACACAAAAACACCCATCGACTTTTTCTTACAGGCATATAAAATGGTTTCCCACAAAACACACACACACACACATCTATATCACTATCACAGTCAAACACATCACTCACACTGGGTCTCCGGTAGAGCCATCAACACCTGAAATTGCCCTAACATACTAAAAACGAGGTCCCGACACACACATACAGAGGAAACATTCGCAGACACCCATCGATTTTTTCTTACAGGCATACACAGTGGTTTTCCGCAAACACACACACACACACACAGTATCAAACTCACAACACAGCACTCACACTGGGTCCCCGGCATAGCCATCATCACGTGAAACTGCCCTAACACACTCAAAAACGTGGTCCTGACACACACATACACAAGAAACTCACACAAACACCCATCAACTTATTCTTACAGGCATACACAATGGTGACCCGTAAAAACACACACACACACTTGCACACTCACAACACAGCACTCACACTGGCACTTGGAACTGCCACAACATACTCACATACGTGGTCCCGACACACACATACACAAGAAACACACACAAACACCCATCGACTTTTTCTTAGAAGTATACACTGTGCGGTTCCCCCAAACACACACACAGACACACAGACACACACACACTGTCACACTCACAACACAGCACTCTCACTGGGTCTCCAGCAGAGCTATCAACACTTGGACTGCCCTAACATATTCACAAATGTGGTCCCGACACACACATACAGAAGAAACACACACAAACACCCATCGAATTTTTCTTATAGGCATACAGACTGGTTTCCTGCAAACACACACACAGACACGCACACACACTGTCACACTCACAACACACACTCACACTGGATATCCAGCAAACTCATGAACACTTGGAACTGCCCTAACATATTCACAAATGTGGTCCCGACACACACATACAGAAGAAACACACACAAACACCCATCGAATTTTTCTTATAGGCATACAGACTGGTTTCCTGCAAACACACACACAGACACGCACACACACTGTCACACTCACAACACACACTCACACTGGATATCCAGCAAACTCATGAACACTTGGAACTGCCCTCACACACTCACAAATGTGGATCTGAAACACAATACGCAAGAACACACAAATACACCCATCGACTTTTTCATACAGGCATACACAATGGTTACCCGAAAACACACACACACACACACACACACACTCTCACACTCACAACACAGCACTCACTCTGTACCTCGGCAGAGACATCAACACTTGGAACTGCCCTAACATACTCACAAACGTTTTCCCAACACAGACATACACAAGAAACACACAAACACCCATCGACATTTTCTTACAGGCGTACACAATGGTTCCCCGCAAACACGCACGCACACACACTATCACACTCACAACACAGCACTCACAGTGCGTATCCAGCAGAGCCATCAACACTTGGAACTGCCCTCACACACTCACAAATGTGGATCTGAAACACAATACGCAAGAACACACAAATACACCCATCGACTTTTTCATACAGGCATACACAATGGTTACCCGAAAACACACACACACACACACACTGTCACACTCGCAACACAGCACTCACACTGGGCCTCGGCAGAGCCATCAACACTTGGAACTGCCCTAACATACTCACAAACGTTTTCCCGACACACACATACACAAGAAACACACACAAACACCCATGGAATTTTTCTTACAGGCGTACACAGGGGGTTCTGAAACACACACAGACACACACACACTATCACACTCACAACACCGCACTCACACTGGGTCTCCAACACAGCCGTCAACACTTGGAACTGCTTTAACATAATCACAAACATGGTCCTGACACACACATATACAAATAACACACACAAACACCCATCGACTTTTTCTTGCAGGCATACACAATGGTTTCCTGCAAACACACACACACACACACACACAAAAGTCACACTCACGACAGAGCACTCACATTGGATCTCCAGCAGAGCCATGAACACTTGGAATTACCTTAACATATTCACAAACGTGGTCCCGAAACACACATGCAGAAGAAACACACAAAAACACCCTACGACTTTTTCTTACAGACATACACAATGGTATCCAGCAAAACACACACACACACACACACACATACACTATCACACGCACAACACAGCACTCACACTGGGTCCCCGGCATAGCCATCAACAGTTGGAACTGCCCTAACATACTCACAAACGTGGTCCCGACACACACATACACAAGAAACACACACAAACTCCCATTGACTTTTACTTACAGTCATGCACAATGGTTTCCGCAAACACACACACACACACACACTATCACACTCGCAACACAGCATTCACACTGGCACTTGAATCTGCCCTAACATACAAACAAACGTGGTCCCGACACACACATACACAAGAAACACACACAAACACCCATCAACATTTTGTTACAGGCAGACAGAGTGGGGTTTCCCCAAACACACACACACACACACACACACACACACTGTCACACTAACAGCAAAGTACGCACACTGGGCCTCGGCAGAGCCATCAACACTTGGAACTGCCCTAACATACTCACAAACGTTTTCCCGACACACACATACACAAGAAACACACACAAACACCCATCGACTTTTTCTTACAGGCATACACAACGGTTTCCCGCGAACACACACACACACAGTCACACTTACAACACAGCACTCACAATGGGTATCCAGCAAAACCATCAACACTTGGAACTGCCCTAAAATATTGACAAATGTGGTCGCGACACACACATACACATGAAACTCACACAAACATCCATCGACTTATTCTTACAGGCATACACAATGTTTTCCCGCCAACACAAACACACACAGAAACACACACTGCCACACTCACAACACAGCATTCACACTGGCACTTGGAACTGCCACAACATACTCACATACGTGGTCCCGACACACACATACACAAGAAACACACACAAACACCCATCGACTTTTTCTTAGAAGCATACACTGTGGGGTTCCCCCAAACACACACACACACACAGAGACACACACACACTATCACACTCACAACACAGCACTCTCACTGGGTCTCCAGCAGAGCCATCAACACTTGGAACTGCCCTAACATATTCACAAATGTGGTCCCGACACACACATACAGAAGAAACACACACAAACACCCATGGAATTTTTCTTATAGGCATACAGACTGGTTTCCTGCAAACACACACACAGACACGCACACACACTGTCACACTCACAACACACACTCACACTGGATATCCAGCAAACTCATGAACACTTGGAACTGCCCTCACACACTCACAAATGTGGATCTGAAACACAATACGCAAGAACACACAAATACACCCATCGACTTTTTCATACAGGCATACACAATGGTTACCCGAAAACACACACACACACACACACACACTCTCACACTCACAACACAGCACTCACTCTGTACCTCGGCAGAGACATCAACACTTGGAACTGCCCTCACACACTCACAAATGTGGATCTGAAACACAATACGCAAGAACACACAAATACACCCATCGACTTTTTCATACAGGCATACACAATGGTTACCGGAAAACACACACACACACACACACACTGTCACACTCGCAACACAGCACTCACACTGGGCCTCGGCAGAGCCATCAACACTTGGAACTGCCCTAACATACTCACAAACGTTTTCCCGACACACACATACACAAGAAACACACACAAACACCCATGGAATTTTTCTTACAGGCGTACACAGGGGGTTCTGAAACACACACAGACACACACACACTATCACACTCACAACACCGCACTCACACTGGGTCTCCAACACAGCCGTCAACACTTGGAACTGCTTTAACATAATCACAAACATGGTCCTGACACACACATATACAAATAACACACACAAACACCCATCGACTTTTTCTTGCAGGCATACACAATGGTTTCCTGCAAACACACACACACACACACACACACAAAAGTCACACTCACGACAGAGCACTCACATTGGATCTCCAGCAGAGCCATGAACACTTGGAATTACCTTAACATATTCACAAACGTGGTCCCGAAACACACATGCAGAAGAAACACACAAAAACACCCTACGACTTTTTCTTACAGACATACACAATGGTATCCAGCAAAACACACACACACACACTGACACACTCACAACACAGCACTCACACTGCGTCTCCAGCAGAGCCATCAACACTTGGAACTGCCGTAAGTACTCACAAACGTGGTCCCGACACACACATATACAAGACACACACACAAACTCCCATCGACCTTTCCTTACAGGCATGCACAGTGGGGTTCCCGAACACACACATACACACACACCACACTATCACACTCACAACACTGCATTCACACTGGGTCTCCAGCAGAGCCATCACACTTGGAACCGCCCTAACATACTCACAATCGTGGACCCGACACACACATACACAAGAAACACACAAAAACACCCATCGACTTTTTCTTACAGGCATATAAAATGGTTTCCCACAAAACACACACACACACACATCTATATCACTATCACAGTCAAACACATCACTCACACTGGGTCTCCGGTAGAGCCATCAACACCTGAAATTGCCCTAACATACTAAAAACGAGGTCCCGACACACACATACAGAGGAAACATTCGCAGACACCCATCGATTTTTTCTTACAGGCATACACAGTGGTTTTCCGCAAACACACACACACACACACAGTATCAAACTCACAACACAGCACTCACACTGGGTCCCCGGCATAGCCATCATCATGTGAAACTGCCCTAACACACTCAAAAACGTGGTCCTGACACACACATACACAAGAAACTCACACAAACACCCATCAACTTATTCTTACAGGCATACACAATGGTGACCCGTAAAAACACACACACACACACTTGCACACTCACAACACAGCACTCACACTGGCACTTGGAACTGCCACAACATACTCACATACGTGGTCCCGACACACACATACACAAGAAACACACACAAACACCCATCGACTTTTTCTTAGAAGTATACACTGTGCGGTTCCCCCAAACACACACACAGACACACAGACACACACACACTGTCACACTCACAACACAGCACTCTCACTGGGTCTCCAGCAGAGCCATCAACACTTGGAACTGCCCTAACATATTCACAAATGTGGTCCCGACACACACATACAGAAGAAACACACACAAACACCCATGGAATTTTTCTTATAGGCATACAGACTGGTTTCCTGCAAACACACACACAGACACGCACACACACTGTCACACTCACAACACACACTCACACTGGATATCCAGCAAACTCATGAACACTTGGAACTGCCCTAACATATTCACAAATGTGGTCCCGACACACACATACAGAAGAAACACACACAAACACCCATCGAATTTTTCTTATAGGCATACAGACTGGTTTCCTGCAAACACACACACAGACACGCACACACACTGTCACACTCACAACACACACTCACACTGGATATCCAGCAAACTCATGAACACTTGGAACTGCCCTCACACACTCACAAATGTGGATCTGAAACACAATACGCAAGAACACACAAATACACCCATCGACTTTTTCATACAGGCATACACAATGGTTACCCGAAAACACACACACACACACACACACACACACTCTCACACTCACAACACAGCACTCACTCTGTACCTCGGCAGAGACATCAACACTTGGAACTGCCCTAACATACTCACAAACGTTTTCCCAACACAGACATACACAAGAAACACACAAACACCCATCGACATTTTCTTACAGGCGTACACAATGGTTCCCCGCAAACACGCACGCACACACACTATCACACTCACAACACAGCACTCACAGTGCGTATCCAGCAGAGCCATCAACACGTGGAACTGCCCTCACACACTCACAAATGTGGATCTGAAACACAATACGCAAGAACACACAAATACACCCATCGACTTTTTCATACAGGCATACACAATGGTTACCGGAAAACACACACACACACACACACTGTCACACTCGCAACACAGCACTCACACTGGGCCTCGGCAGAGCCATCAACACTTGGAACTGCCCTAACATACTCACAAACGTTTTCCCGACACACACATACACAAGAAACACACACAAACACCCATTGAGTTTTTCTTACAGGCATACACAGGGGGTTCTGAAACACACACAGACACACACACACTATCACACTCACAACACCGCACTCACACTGGGTCTCCAACACAGCCGTCAACACTTGGAACTGCTTTAACATAATCACAAACATGGTCCTGACACACACATATACAAATAACACACACAAACACCCATCGACTTTTTCTTGCAGGCATACACAATGGTTTCCTGCAAACACACACACACACACACACAAAAGGCACACTCACGACAGAGCACTCACATTGGATCTCCAGCAGAGCCATCAACACTTGGAATTACCTTAACATATTCACAAACGTGGTCCCGAAACACACATGCAGAAGAAACACACAAAAACACCCTACGACTTTTTCTTACAGACATACACAATGGTATCCAGCAAAACACACACACACACACACACTATCACACGCACAACACAGCACTCACACTGGGTCCCCGGCATAGCCATCAACAGTTGGAACTGCCCTAACATACTCACAAACGTGGTCCCGACACACACATACACAAGAAACACACACAAACTCCCATTGACTTTTACTTACAGTCATGCACAATGGTTTCCGCAAACACACACACACACACACACTATCACACTCACAACACAGCATTCACACTGGCACTTGAATCTGCCCTAACATACAAACAAACGTGGTCCCGACACACACATACAAAAGAAACACACACAAACACCCATCAACATTTTGTTATAGGGAGACAGAGTGGGGTTTCCCCAAACACACACACACACACACACACACACACACACACTGTCACACTAACAGCACAGTACGCACACTGGGCCTCGGCAGAGCCATCAACACTTGGAACTGCCCTAACATACTCACAAACGTTTTCCCGACACACACATACACAAGAAACACACACAAACACCCATCGACTTTTTCTTACACGCATATACAACGGTTTCCCGCGAACACACACACACACAGTCACACTTACAACACAGCACTCACAATGGGTATCCAGCAGAACCATCAACACTTGGAACTGCCCTAAAATATTGACAAATGTGGTCGCGACACACACATACACATGAAACTCACACAAACATCCATCGACTTATTCTTACAGGCATACACAATGTTTCCCGCCAACACAAACACACACAGAAACACACACTGCCACACTCACAACACAGCATTCACACTGGCACTTGGAACTGCCACAACATACTCACATACGTGGTCCCGACACACACATACACAAGAAACACACACAAACACCCATCGACTTTTTCTTAGAAGCATACACTGTGGGGTTCCCCCAAACACACACACACACAGAGACACACACACACTGTCACACTCACAACACAGCACTCTCACTGGGTCTCCAGCAGAGCCATCAACACTTGGAACTGCCCTAACATATTCACAAATGTGGTCCCGACACACACATACAGAAGAAACACACACAAACACCCATGGAATTTTTCTTATAGGCATACAGACTGGTTTCCTGCAAACACACACAGACACGCACACACACTGTCACACTCAAAACACACACTCACACTGGATATCCAGCAAACTCATGAACACTTGGAACTTCCCTCACACACTCACAAATGTGGATCTGAAACACAATACGCAAGAACACACAAATACACCCATCGACTTTTTCATACAGGCATACACAATGGTTACCCGAAAACACACACACACACACACACACACACTGTCACACTCGCAACACAGCACTCACACTGGGCCTCGGCAGAGCCATCAACACTTGGAACTGCCCTAACATACTCACAAACGTTTTCCCGACACACACATACACAAGAAACACACACAAACACCCATCGACTTTTTCTTACAGGCGTACACAGGGGGTTCTGAAACACACACAGACACACACACACTATCACACTCACAACACCGCACTCACACTGGGTCTCCAACACAGCCGTCAACACTTGGAACTGCTTTAACATAATCACAAACATGGTCCTGACACACACATATACAAATAACACACACAAACACCCATCGACTTTTTCTTGCAGGCATACACAATGGTTTCCTGCAAACACACACACACACACACACACACACACAAAAGTCACACTCACGACAGAGCACTCACATTGGATCTCCAGCAGAGCCATGAACACTTGGAATTACCTTAACATATTCACAAACGTGGTCCCGAAACACACATGCAGAAGAAACACACAAAAACACCCTACGACTTTTTCTTACAGACATACACAATGGTATCCAGCAAAACACACACACACACACACACATACACTATCACACGCACAACACAGCACTCACACTGGGTCCCCGGCATAGCCATCAACAGTTGGAACTGCCCTAACATACTCACAAACGTGGTCCCGACACACACATACACAAGAAACACACACAAACTCCCATTGACTTTTACTTACAGTCATGCACAATGGTTTCCGCAAACACACACACACACACACACTATCACACTCGCAACACAGCATTCACACTGGCACTTGAATCTGCCCTAACATACAAACAAACGTGGTCCCGACACACACATACACAAGAAACACACACAAACACCCATCAACATTTTGTTACAGGCAGACAGAGTGGGGTTTCCCCAAACACACACACACACACACACACACACACACACTGTCACACTAACAGCAAAGTACGCACACTGGGCCTCGGCAGAGCCATCAACACTTGGAACTGCCCTAACATACTCACAAACGTTTTCCCGACACACACATACACAAGAAACACACACAAACACCCATCGACTTTTTCTTACAGGCATACACAACGGTTTCCCGCGAACACACACACACAGAGTCACACTTACAACACAGCACTCACAATGGGTATCCAGCAAAACCATCAACACTTGGAACGGCCCTAAAATATTGACAAATGTGGTCGCGACACACACATACACATGAAACTCACACAAACATCCATCGACTTATTCTTACAGGCATACACAATGTTTTCCCGCCAACACAAACACACACAGAAACACACACTGCCACACTCACAACACAGCATTCACACTGGCACTTGGAACTGCCACAACATACTCACATACGTGGTCCCGACACACACATACACAAGAAACACACACAAACACCCATCGACTTTTTCTTAGAAGCATACACTGTGGGGTTCCCCCAAACACACACACACACACAGAGACACACACACACTATCACACTCACAACACAGCACTCTCACTGGGTCTCCAGCAGAGCCATCAACACTTGGAACTGCCCTAACATATTCACAAATGTGGTCCCGACACACACATACAGAAGAAACACACACAAACACCCATGGAATTTTTCTTATAGGCATACAGACTGGTTTCCTGCAAACACACACACAGACACGCACACACACTGTCACACTCACAACACACACTCACACTGGATATCCAGCAAACTCATGAACACTTGGAACTGCCCTCACACACTCACAAATGTGGATCTGAAACACAATACGCAAGAACACACAAATACACCCATCGACTTTTTCATACAGGCATACACAATGGTTACCCGAAAACACACACACACACACACACACACTCTCACACTCACAACACAGCACTCACTCTGTACCTCGGCAGAGACATCAACACTTGGAACTGCCCTCACACACTCACAAATGTGGATCTGAAACACAATACGCAAGAACACACAAATACACCCATCGACTTTTTCATACAGGCATACACAATGGTTACCGGAAAACACACACACACACACACACACTGTCACACTCGCAACACAGCACTCACACTGGGCCTCGGCAGAGCCATCAACACTTGGAACTGCCCTAACATACTCACAAACGTTTTCCCGACACACACATACACAAGAAACACACACAAACACCCATGGAATTTTTCTTACAGGCGTACACAGGGGGTTCTGAAACACACACAGACACACACACACTATCACACTCACAACACCGCACTCACACTGGGTCTCCAACACAGCCGTCAACACTTGGAACTGCTTTAACATAATCACAAACATGGTCCTGACACACACATATACAAATAACACACACAAACACCCATCGACTTTTTCTTGCAGGCATACACAATGGTTTCCTGCAAACACACACACACACACACACACACACAAAAGTCACACTCACGACAGAGCACTCACATTGGATCTCCAGCAGAGCCATGAACACTTGGAATTACCTTAACATATTCACAAACGTGGTCCCGAAACACACATGCAGAAGAAACACACAAAAACACCCTACGACTTTTTCTTACAGACATACACAATGGTATCCAGCAAAACACACACACACACACACACATACACTATCACACGCACAACACAGCACTCACACTGGGTCCCCGGCATAGCCATCAACAGTTGGAACTGCCCTAACATACTCACAAACGTGGTCCCGACACACACATACACAAGAAACACACACAAACTCCCATTGACTTTTACTTACAGTCATGCACAATGGTTTCCGCAAACACACACACACACACACACTATCACACTCACAACACAGCATTCACACTGGCACTTGAATCTGCCCTAACATACAAACAAACGTGGTCCCGACACACACATACACAAGAAACACACACAAACACCCATCAACATTTTGTTACAGGCAGACAGAGTGGGGTTTCCCCAAACACACACACACACACACACACACACACACTGTCACACTAACAGCAAAGTACGCACACTGGGCCTCGGCAGAGCCATCAACACTTGGAACTGCCCTAACATACTCACAAACGTTTTCCCGACACACACATACACAAGAAACACACACAAACACCCATCGACTTTTTCTTACAGGCATACACAACGGTTTCCCGCGAACACACACACACAGAGTCACACTTACAACACAGCACTCACAATGGGTATCCAGCAAAACCATCAACACTTGGAACTGCCCTAAAATATTGACAAATGTGGTCGCGACACACACATACACATGAAACTCACACAAACATCCATCGACTTATTCTTACAGGCATACACAATGTTTTCCCGCCAACACAAACACACACAGAAACACACACTGCCACACTCACAACACAGCATTCACGCTGGCACTTGGAACTGCCACAACATACTCACATACGTGGTCCCGACACACACATACACAAGAAACACACACAAACACCCATCGACTTTTTCTTAGAAGCATACACTGTGGGGTTCCCCCAAACACACACACACACACAGAGACACACACACACCATCACACTCACAACACAGCACTCTCACTGGGTCTCCAGCAGAGCCATCAACACTTGGAACTGCCCTAACATATTCACAAATGTGGTCCCGACACACACATACAGAAGAAACACACACAAACACCCATGGAATTTTTCTTATAGGCATACAGACTGGTTTCCTGCAAACACACACACAGACACGCACACACACTGTCACACTCACAACACACACTCACACTGGATATCCAGCAAACTCGTGAACACTTGGAACTGCTCTCACACACTCAGAAATGTGGATCTGAAACACAATACGCAAGAACACACAAATACACCCATCGACTTTTTCATACAGGCATACACAATGGTTACCCGAAAACACACACACACACACACACACACACTCTCACACTCACAACACAGCACTTACTCTGTACCTCGGCAGTGACATCAACACTTGGAACTGCCCTCACACACTCACAAATGTGGATCTGAAACACAATACGCAAGAACACACAAATACACCCATCGACTTTTTCATACAGGCATACACAATGGTTACCGGAAAACACACACACACACACACACTGTCACACTCGCAACACAGCACTCACACTGGGCCTCGGCAGAGCCATCAACACTTGGAACTGCCCTAACATACTCACAAACGTTTTCCCGACACACACATACACAAGAAACACACACAAACACCCATGGAATTTTTCTTACAGGCGTACACAGGGGGTTCTGAAACACACACAGACACACACACACTATCACACTCACAACAGAGCACTCACACTGGGTCTCCAACACAGCCGTCAACACTTGGAACTGCTTTAACATAATCACAAACATGGTCCTGACACACACATATACAAATAACACACACAAACACCCATCGACTTTTTCTTGCAGGCATACACAATGGTTTCCTGCAAACACACACACACACACACACACACACACAAAAGTCACACTCACGACAGAGCACTCACATTGGATCTCCAGCAGAGCCATGAACACTTGGAATTACCTTAACATATTCACAAACGTGGTCCCGAAACACACATGCAGAAGAAACACACAAAAACACCCTACGACTTTTTCTTACAGACATACACAATGGTATCCAGCAAAACACACACACACACACACTGACACACTCACAACACAGCACTCACACTGCGTCTCCAGCAGAGCCATCAACACTTGGAACTGCCGTAAGTACTCACAAACGTGGTCCCGACACACACATATACAAGACACACACACAAACTCCCATCGACCTTTCCTTACAGGCATGCACAGTGGGGTTCCCGAACACACACATACACACACACCACACTATCACACTCACAACACTGCATTCACACTGGGTCTCCAGCAGAGCCATCACACTTGGAACTGCCCTAACATACTCACAATCGTGGACCCGACACACACATACACAAGAAACACACAAAAACACCCATCGACTTTTTCTTACAGGCATATAAAATGGTTTCCCACAAAACACACACACACACACATCTATATCACTATCACAGTCAAACACATCACTCACACTGGGTCTCCGGTAGAGCCATCAACACCTGAAATTGCCCTAACATACTAAAAACGAGGTCCCGACACACACATACAGAGGAAACATTCGCAGACACCCATCGATTTTTTCTTACAGGCATACACAGTGGTTTTCCGCAAACACACACACACACACACAGTATCAAACTCACAACACAGCACTCACACTGGGTCCCCGGCATAGCCATCATCACGTGAAACTGCCCTAACACACTCAAAAACGTGGTCCTGACACACACATACACAAGAAACTCACACAAACACCCATCAACTTATTCTTACAGGCATACACAATGGTGACCCGTAAAAACACACACACACACTTGCACACTCACAACACAGCACTCACACTGGCACTTGGAACTGCCACAACATACTCACATACGTGGTCCCGACACACACATACACAAGAAACACACACAAACACCCATCGACTTTTTCTTAGAAGTATACACTGTGCGGTTCCCCCAAACACACACACAGACACACAGACACACACACACTGTCACACTCACAACACAGCACTCTCACTGGGTCTCCAGCAGAGCTATCAACACTTGGACTGCCCTAACATATTCACAAATGTGGTCCCGACACACACATACAGAAGAAACACACACAAACACCCATCGAATTTTTCTTATAGGCATACAGACTGGTTTCCTGCAAACACACACACAGACACGCACACACACTGTCACACTCACAACACACACTCACACTGGATATCCAGCAAACTCATGAACACTTGGAACTGCCCTAACATATTCACAAATGTGGTCCCGACACACACATACAGAAGAAACACACACAAACACCCATCGAATTTTTCTTATAGGCATACAGACTGGTTTCCTGCAAACACACACACAGACACGCACACACACTGTCACACTCACAACACACACTCACACTGGATATCCAGCAAACTCATGAACACTTGGAACTGCCCTCACACACTCACAAATGTGGATCTGAAACACAATACGCAAGAACACACAAATACACCCATCGACTTTTTCATACAGGCATACACAATGGTTACCCGAAAACACACACACA
The DNA here is from genome assembly GCF_023065955.2 of Ursus arctos. Classification (NCBI taxonomy): domain Eukaryota; kingdom Metazoa; phylum Chordata; class Mammalia; order Carnivora; family Ursidae; genus Ursus; species Ursus arctos. Next base: position 11,154,338 of record NC_079874.1, on the reverse strand, counting down.
CACACACACACACACTCTCACACTCACAACACAGCACTCACTCTGTACCTCGGCAGAGACATCAACACTTGGAACTGCCCTAACATACTCACAAACGTTTTCCCAACACAGACATACACAAGAAACACACAAACACCCATCGACATTTTCTTACAGGCGTACACAATGGTTCCCCGCAAACACGCACGCACACACACTATCACACTCACAACACAGCACTCACAGTGCGTATCCAGCAGAGCCATCAACACTTGGAACTGCCCTCACACACTCACAAATGTGGATCTGAAACACAATACGCAAGAACACACAAATACACCCATCGACTTTTTCATACAGGCATACACAATGGTTACCCGAAAACACACACACACACACACACACTGTCACACTCGCAACACAGCACTCACACTGGGCCTCGGCAGAGCCATCAACACTTGGAACTGCCCTAACATACTCACAAACGTTTTCCCGACACACACATACACAAGAAACACACACAAACACCCATGGAATTTTTCTTACAGGCGTACACAGGGGGTTCTGAAACACACACAGACACACACACACTATCACACTCACAACACCGCACTCACACTGGGTCTCCAACACAGCCGTCAACACTTGGAACTGCTTTAACATAATCACAAACATGGTCCTGACACACACATATACAAATAACACACACAAACACCCATCGACTTTTTCTTGCAGGCATACACAATGGTTTCCTGCAAACACACACACACACACACACAAAAGTCACACTCACGACAGAGCACTCACATTGGATCTCCAGCAGAGCCATGAACACTTGGAATTACCTTAACATATTCACAAACGTGGTCCCGAAACACACATGCAGAAGAAACACACAAAAACACCCTACGACTTTTTCTTACAGACATACACAATGGTATCCAGCAAAACACACACACACACACACACATACACTATCACACGCACAACACAGCACTCACACTGGGTCCCCGGCATAGCCATCAACAGTTGGAACTGCCCTAACATACTCACAAACGTGGTCCCGACACACACATACACAAGAAACACACACAAACTCCCATTGACTTTTACTTACAGTCATGCACAATGGTTTCCGCAAACACACACACACACACACTATCACACTCACAACACAGCATTCACACTGGCACTTGAATCTGCCCTAACATACAAACAAACGTGGTCCCGACACACACATACACAAGAAACACACACAAACACCCATCAACATTTTGTTACAGGCAGACAGAGTGGGGTTTCCCCAAACACACACACACACACACACACACACACACACTGTCACACTAACAGCACAGTACGCACACTGGGCCTCGGCAGAGCCATCAACACTTGGAACTGCCCTAACATACTCACAAACGTTTTCCCGACACACACATACACAAGAAACACACACAAACACCCATCGACTTTTTCTTACAGGCATACACAACGGTTTCCCGCGAACACACACACACACAGTCACACTTACAACACAGCACTCACAATGGGTATCCAGCAGAACCATCAACACTTGGAACTGCCCTAAAATATTGACAAATGTGGTCGCGACACACACATACACATGAAACTCACACACACATCCATGGACTTATTCTTACAGGCATACACAATGTTTTCCCGCCAACACAAACACACACAGAAACACACACTGCCACACTCACAACACAGCATTCACACTGGCACTTGGAACTGCCACAACATACTCACATACGTGGTCCCGACACACACATACACAAGAAACACACACAAACACCCATCGACTTTTTCTTAGAAGCATACACTGTGGGGTGCCCCCAAACACACACACACACAGAGACACACACACACTATCACACTCACAACACAGCACTCTCACTGGGTCTCCAGCAGAGCCATCAACACTTGGAACTGCCCTAACATATTCACAAATGTGGTCCCGACACACACGTACAGAAGAAACACACACAAACACCCATGGAATTTTTCTTATAGGCATACAGACTGGTTTCCTGCAAACACACACACAGACACGCACACACACTGTCACACTCACAACACACACTCACACTGGTTATCCAGCAAACTCATGAACACTTGGAACTGCCCTCACACACTCACAAATGTGGATCTGAAACAAAATACGCAAGAACACACAAATACACCCATCGACTTTTTCATACAGGCATACACAATGGTTACCCGAAAACACACAAACACACACACACACACACACTCTCACACTCACAACACAGCACTCACTCTGTACCTCGGCAGAGACATCAACACTTGGAACTGCCCTCACACACTCACAAATGTGGATCTGAAACACAATACGCAAGAACACACAAATACACCCATCGACTTTTTCATACAGGCATACACAATGGTTACCGGAAAACACACACACACACACACACACACACTGTCACACTCGCAACACAGCACTCACACTGGGCCTCGGCAGAGCCATCAACACTTGGAACTGCCCTAACATACTCACAAACGTTTTCCCGACACACACATACAAAAGAAACACACACAAACACCCATGGAATTTTTCTTACAGGCGTACACAGGGGGTTCTGAAACACACACAGACACACACACACTATCACACTCACAACACCGCACTCACACTGGGTCTCCAACACAGCCGTCAACACTTGGAACTGCTTTAACATAATCACAAACATGGTCCTGACACACACATATACAAATAACACACACAAACACCCATCGACTTTTTCTTGCAGGCATACACAATGGTTTCCTGCAAACACACACACACACACACACACAAAAGTCACACTCACGACAGAGCACTCACATTGGATCTCCAGCAGAGCCATGAACACTTGGAATTACCTTAACATATTCACAAACGTGGTCCCGAAACACACATGCAGAAGAAACACACAAAAACACCCTACGACTTTTTCTTACAGACATACACAATGGTATCCAGCAAAACACACACACACACACACACATACACTATCACACGCACAACACAGCACTCACACTGGGTCCCCGGCATAGCCATCAACAGTTGGAACTGCCCTAACATACTCACAAACGTGGTCCCGACACACACATACACAAGAAACACACACAAACTCCCATTGACTTTTACTTACAGTCATGCACAATGGTTTCCGCAAACACACACACACACACACACTATCACACTCACAACACAGCATTCACACTGGCACTTGAATCTGCCCTAACATACAAACAAACGTGGTCCCGACACACACATACACAAGAAACACACACAAACACCCATCAACATTTTGTTACAGGCAGACAGAGTGGGGTTTCCCCAAACACACACACACACACACACACACACACTGTCACACTAACAGCACAGTACGCACACTGGGCCTCGGCAGAGCCATCAACACTTGGAACTGCCCTAACATACTCACAAACGTTTTCCCGACACACACATACACAAGAAACACACACAAACACCCATCGACTTTTTCTTACAGGCATACACAACGGTTTCCCGCGAACACACACACACAGAGTCACACTTACAACACAGCACTCACAATGGGTATCCAGCAAAACCATCAACACTTGGAACTGCCCTAAAATATTGACAAATGTGGTCGCGACACACACATACACATGAAACTCACACACACATCCATGGACTTATTCTTACAATACACAATGTTTTCCCGCCAACACAAACACACACAGAAACACACACTGCCACACTCACAACACAGCATTCACACTGGCACTTGGAACTGCCACAACATACTCACATACGTGGTCCCGACACACACATACACAAGAAACACACACAAACACCCATCGACTTTTTCTTAGAAGCATACACTGTGGGGTGCCCCCAAACACACACACACACAGAGACACACACACACTATCACACTCACAACACAGCACTCTCACTGGGTCTCCAGCAGAGCCATCAACACTTGGAACTGCCCTAACATATTCACAAATGTGGTCCCGACACACACGTACAGAAGAAACACACACAAACACCCATGGAATTTTTCTTATAGGCATACAGACTGGTTTCCTGCAAACACACACACAGACACGCACACACACTGTCACACTCACAACACACACTCACACTGGTTATCCAGCAAACTCATGAACACTTGGAACTGCCCTCACACACTCACAAATGTGGATCTGAAACACAATACGCAAGAACACACAAATACACCCATCGACTTTTTCATACAGGCATACACAATGGTTACCCGAAAACACACACACACACACACACACACACACTCTCACACTCACAACACAGCACTCACTCTGTACCTCGGCAGAGACATCAACACTTGGAACTGCCCTCACACACTCACAAATGTGGATCTGAAACACAATACGCAAGAACACACAAATACACCCATCGACTTTTTCATACAGGCATACACAATGGTTACCGGAAAACACACACACACACACACACACACACACACTGTCACACTCGCAACACAGCACTCACACTGGGCCTCGGCAGAGCCATCAACACTTGGAACTGCCCTAACATACTCACAAACGTTTTCCCGACACACACATACACAAGAAACACACACAAACACCCATGGAATTTTTCTTACAGGCGTACACAGGGGGTTCTGAAACACACACAGACACACACACACTATCACACTCACAACACCGCACTCACACTGGGTCTCCAACACAGCCGTCAACACTTGGAACTGCTTTAACATAATCACAAACATGGTCCTGACACACACATATACAAATAACACACACAAACACCCATCGACTTTTTCTTGCAGGCATACACAATGGTTTCCTGCAAACACACACACACACACACACACACAAAAGTCACACTCACGACAGAGCACTCACATTGGATCTCCAGCAGAGCCATGAACACTTGGAATTACCTTAACATATTCACAAACGTGGTCCCGAAACACACATGCAGAAGAAACACACAAAAACACCCTACGACTTTTTCTTACAGACATACACAATGGTATCCAGCAAAACACACACACACACACACACATACACTATCACACGCACAACACAGCACTCACACTGGGTCCCCGGCATAGCCATCAACAGTTGGAACTGCCCTAACATACTCACAAACGTGGTCCCGACACACACATACACAAGAAACACACACAAACTCCCATTGACTTTTACTTACAGTCATGCACAATGGTTTCCGCAAACACACACACACACACACACTATCACACTCACAACACAGCATTCACACTGGCACTTGAATCTGCCCTAACATACAAACAAACGTGGTCCCGACACACACATACACAAGAAACACACACAAACACCCATCAACATTTTGTTACAGGCAGACAGAGTGGGGTTTCCCCAAACACACACACACACACACACACACACACACTGTCACACTAACAGCAAAGTACGCACACTGGGCCTCGGCAGAGCCATCAACACTTGGAACTGCCCTAACATACTCACAAACGTTTTCCCGACACACACATACACAAGAAACACACACAAACACCCATCGACTTTTTCTTACAGGCATACACAACGGTTTCCCGCGAACACACACACACAGAGTCACACTTACAACACAGCACTCACAATGGGTATCCAGCAAAACCATCAACACTTGGAACTGCCCTAAAATATTGACAAATGTGGTCGCGACACACACATACACATGAAACTCACACAAACATCCATCGACTTATTCTTACAGGCATACACAATGTTTTCCCGCCAACACAAACACACACAGAAACACACACTGCCACACTCACAACACAGCATTCACACTGGCACTTGGAACTGCCACAACATACTCACATACGTGGTCCCGACACACACATACACAAGAAACACACACAAACACCCATCGACTTTTTCTTAGAAGCATACACTGTGGGGTTCCCCCAAACACACACACACACACAGAGACACACACACACTATCACACTCACAACACAGCACTCTCACTGGGTCTCCAGCAGAGCCATCAACACTTGGAACTGCCCTAACATATTCACAAATGTGGTCCCGACACACACATACAGAAGAAACACACACAAACACCCATGGAATTTTTCTTATAGGCATACAGACTGGTTTCCTGCAAACACACACACAGACACGCACACACACTGTCACACTCACAACACACACTCACACTGGATATCCAGCAAACTCATGAAGACTTGGAACTGCCCTCACACACTCACAAATGTGGATCTGAAACACAATACGCAAGAACACACAAATACACCCATCGACTTTTTCATACAGGCATACACAATGGTTACCCGAAAACACACACACACACACACACACACACACTCTCACACTCACAACACAGCACTCACTCTGTACCTCGGCAGAGACATCAACACTTGGAACTGCCCTCACACACTCACAAATGTGGATCTGAAACACAATACGCAAGAACACACAAATACACCCATCGACTTTTTCATACAGGCATACACAATGGTTACCGGAAAACACACACACACACACACACACTGTCACACTCGCAACACAGCACTCACACTGGGCCTCGGCAGAGCCATCAACACTTGGAACTGCCCTAACATACTCACAAACGTTTTCCCGACACACACATACACAAGAAACACACACAAACACCCATGGAATTTTTCTTACAGGCGTACACAGGGGGTTCTGAAACACACACAGACACACACACACTATCACACTCACAACACCGCACTCACACTGGGTCTCCAACACAGCCGTCAACACTTGGAACTGCTTTAACATAATCACAAACATGGTCCTGACACACACATATACATATAACACACACAAACACCCATCGACTTTTTCTTGCAGGCATACACAATGGTTTCCTGCAAACACACACACACACACACACACAAAAGTCACACTCACGACAGAGCACTCACATTGGATCTCCAGCAGAGCCATGAACACTTGGAATTACCTTAACATATTCACAAACGTGGTCCCGAAACACACATGCAGAAGAAACACACAAAAACACCCTACGACTTTTTCTTACAGACATACACAATGGTATCCAGCAAAACACACACACACACACACACATACACTATCACACGCACAACACAGCACTCACACTAGGTCCCCGGCATAGCCATCAACAGTTGGAACTGCCCTAACATACTCACAAACGTGGTCCCGACACACACATACACAAGAAACACACACAAACTCCCATTGACTTTTACTTACAGTCATGCACAATGGTTTCCGCAAACACACACACACACACACTATCACACTCACAACACAGCATTCACACTGGCACTTGAATCTGCCCTAACATACAAACAAACGTGGTCCCGACACATACATACACAAGAAACACACACAAACACCCATCAACATTTTGTTACAGGCAGACAGAGTGGGGTTTCCCCAAACACACACACACACACACACACACACACACACTGTCACACTAACAGCACAGTACGCACACTGGGCCTCGGCAGAGCCATCAACACTTGGAACTGCCCTAACATACTCACAAACGTTTTCCCGACACACACATACACAAGAAACACACACAAACACCCATCGACTTTTTCTTACAGGCATACACAACGGTTTCCCGCGAACACACACACACACAGTCACACTTACAACACAGCACTCACAATGGGTATCCAGCAGAACCATCAACACTTGGAACTGCCCTAAAATATTGACAAATGTGGTCGCGACACACACATACACATGAAACTCACACAAACATCCATCGACTTATTCTTACAGGCATACACAATGTTTTCCCGCCAACACAAACACACACAGAAACACACACTGCCACACTCACAACACAGCATTCACACTGGCACTTGGAACTGCCACAACATACTCACATACGTGGTCCCGACACACACATACACAAGAAACACACACAAACACCCATCGACTTTTTCTTAGAAGCATACACTGTGGGGTTCCCCCAAACACACACACACACACAGAGACACACACACACTATCACACTCACAACACAGCACTCTCACTGGGTCTCCAGCAGAGCCATCAACACTTGGAACTGCCCTAACATATTCACAAATGTGGTCCCGACACACACATACAGAAGAAACACACACAAACACCCATGGAATTTTTCTTCTAGGCATACAGACTGGTTTCCTGCAAACACACACACAGACACGCACACACACTGTCACACTCACAACACACACTCACACTGGATATCCAGCAAACTCGTGAACACTTGGAACTGCCCTCACACACTCAGAAATGTGGATCTGAAACACTATACGCAAGAACACACAAATACACCCATCGACTTTTTCATACAGGCATACACAATGGTTACCCGAAAACACACACACACACACACACACACTCTCACACTCACAACACAGCACTCACTCTGTACCTCGGCAGAGACATCAACACTTGGAACTGCCCTCACACACTCACAAATGTGGATCTGAAACACAATACGCAAGAACACACAAATACACCCATCGACTTTTTCATACAGGCATACACAATGGTTACCGGAAAACACACACACACACACTGTCACACTCGCAACACAGCACTCACACTGGACCTCGGCAGAGCCATCAACACTTGGAACTGCCCTAACATACTCACAAACGTTTTCCCGACACACACATACACAAGAAACACACACAAACACCCATCGACTTTTTCTTACAGGCGTACACAGGGGGTTCTGAAACACACACAGACACACACACACTATCACACTCACAACACCGCACTCACACTGGGTCTCCAACACAGCCGTCAACACTTGGAACTGCTTTAACATAATCACAAACATGGACCTGACACACACATATACAAATAACACACACAAACACCCATCGACTTTTTCTTGCAGGCATACACAATGGTTTCCTGCAAACACACACACACACACACACAAATCACACTCACGACAGAGCACTCACATTGGATCTCCAGCAGAGCCATGAACACTTGGAATTACCTTAACATATTCACAAACGTGGTCCCGAAACACACATGCAGAAGAAACACACAAAAACACCCTACGACTTTTTCTTACAGACATACACAATGGTATCCAGCAAAACACACACACACACACACACATACACTATCACACGCACAACACAGCACTCACACTGTGTCCCCGGCATAGCCATCAACAGTTGGAACTGCCCTAACATACTCACAAACGTGGTCCCGACACACACATACACAAGAAACACACACAAACTCCCATTGACTTTTACTTACAGTCATGCACAATGGTTTCCGCAAACACACACACACACACACTATCACACTCACAACACAGCATTCACACTGACACTTGAATCTGCCCTAACATACAAACAAACGTGGTCCCGACACACACATACACAAGAAACACACACAAACACCCATCAACATTTTGTTACAGGCAGACAGAGTGGGGTTTCCCCAAACACACACACACACACACACACACACACACTGTCACACTAACAGCAAAGTACGCACACTGGGCCTCGGCAGAGCCATCAACACTTGGAACTGCCCTAACATACTCACAAACGTTTTCCCGACACACACATACACAAGAAACACACACAAACACCCATCGACTTTTTCTTACAGGCATACACAACGGTTTCCCGCGAACACACACACACAGAGTCACACTTACAACACAGCACTCACAATGGGTATCCAGCAAAACCATCAACACTTGGAACTTCCCTAAAATATTGACAAATGTGGTCGCGACACACACATACACATGAAACTCACACAAACATCCATCGACTTATTCTTACAGGCATACACAATGTTTTCCCGCCAACACAAACACACACAGAAACACACACTGCCACACTCACAACACAGCATTCACACTGGCACTTGGAACTGCCACAACATACTCACATACGTGGTCCCGACACACACATACACAAGAAACACACACAAACACCCATCGACTTTTTCTTAGAAGCATACACTGTGGGGTTCCCCCAAACACACACACACACACAGAGACACACACACACTATCACACTCACAACACAGCACTCTCACTGGGTCTCCAGCAGAGCCATCAACACTTGGAACTGCCCTAACATATTCACAAATGTGGTCCCGACACACACATACAGAAGAAACACACACAAACACCCATGGAATTTTTCTTATAGGCATACAGACTGGTTTCCTGCAAACACACACACAGACACGCACACACACTGTCACACTCACAACACACACTCACACTGGATATCCAGCAAACTCGTGAACACTTGGAACTGCCCTCACACACTCACAAATGTGGATCTGAAACACAATACGCAAGAACACACAAATACACCCATCGACTTTTTCATACAGGCATACACAATGGTTACCCGAAAACACACACACACACACACACACACACACACTCTCACACTCACAACACAGCACTCACTCTGTACCTCGGCAGAGACATCAACACTTGGAACTGCCCTCACACACTCACAAATGTGGATCTGAAACACAATACGCAAGAACACACAAATACACCCATCGACTTTTTCATACAGGCATACACAATGGTTACCGGAAAACACACACACACACACACACACTGTCACACTCGCAACACAGCACTCACACTGGGCCTCGGCAGAGCCATCAACACTTGGAACTGCCCTAACATACTCACAAACGTTTTCCCGACACACACATACACAAGAAACACACACAAACACCCATGGAATTTTTCTTACAGGCATACACAGGGGGTTCTGAAACACACACAGACACACACACACTATCACACTCACAACACCGCACTCACACTGGGTCTCCAACACAGCCGTCAACACTTGGAACTGCTTTAACATAATCACAAACATGGTCCTGACACACACATATACAAATAACACACACAAACACCCATCGACTTTTTCTTGCAGGCATACACAATGGTTTCCTGCAAACACACACACACACACACACACACAAAAGTCACACTCACGACAGAGCACTCACATTGGATCTCCAGCAGAGCCATGAACACTTGGAATTACCTTAACATATTCACAAACGTGGTCCCGAAACACACATGCAGAAGAAACACACAAAAACACCCTACGACTTTTTCTTACAGACATACACAATGGTATCCAGCAAAACACACACACACACACTGACACACTCACAACACAGCACTCACACTGCGTCTCCAGCAGAGCCATCAACACTTGGAACTGCCGTAAGTACTCACAAACGTGGTCCCGACACACACATATACAAGACACACACACAAACTCCCATCGACCTTTCCTTACAGGCATGCACAGTGGGGTTCCCGAACACACACATACACACACACCACACTATCACACTCACAACACTGCATTCACACTGGGTCTCCAGCAGAGCCATCACACTTGGAACTGCCCTAACATACTCACAATCGTGGACCCGACACACACATACACAAGAAACACACAAAAACACCCATCGACTTTTTCTTACAGGCATATAAAATGGTTTTCCACAAAACACACACACACACACATCTATATCACTATCACAGTCAAACACATCACTCACACTGGGTCTCCGGTAGAGCCATCAACACCTGAAATTGCCCTAACATACTAAAAACGAGGTCCCGACACACACATACAGAGGAAACATTCGCAGACACCCATCGATTTTTTCTTACAGGCATACACAGTGGTTTTCCGCAAACACACACACACACACACAGTATCAAACTCACAACACAGCACTCACACTGGGTCCCCGGCATAGCCATCATCACGTGAAACTGCCCTAACACACTCAAAAACGTGGTCCTGACACACACATACACAAGAAACTCACACAAACACCCATCAACTTATTCTTACAGGCATACACAATGGTGACCCGTAAAAACACACACACACACACTTGCACACTCACAACACAGCACTCACACTGGCACTTGGAACTGCCACAACATACTCACATACGTGGTCCCGACACACACATACACAAGAAACACACACAAACACCCATCGACTTTTTCTTAGAAGTATACACTGTGCGGTTCCCCCAAACACACACACAGACACACAGACACACACACACTGTCACACTCACAACACAGCACTCTCACTGGGTCTCCAGCAGAGCCATCAACACTTGGAACTGCCCTAACATATTCACAAATGTGGTCCCGACACACACATACAGAAGAAACACACACAAACACCCATGGAATTTTTCTTATAGGCATACAGACTGGTTTCCTGCAAACACACACACAGACACGCACACACACTGTCACACTCACAACACACACTCACACTGGATATCCAGCAAACTCATGAACACTTGGAACTGCCCTAACATATTCACAAATGTGGTCCCGACACACACATACAGAAGAAACACACACAAACACCCATCGAATTTTTCTTATAGGCATACAGACTGGTTTCCTGCAAACACACACACAGACACGCACACACACTGTCACACTCACAACACACACTCACACTGGATATCCAGCAAACTCATGAACACTTGGAACTGCCCTCACACACTCACAAATGTGGATCTGAAACACAATACGCAAGAACACACAAATACACCCATCGACTTTTTCATACAGGCATATACAATGGTTACCCGAAAACACACACACACACACACACACACACACTCTCACACTCACAACACAGCACTCACTCTGTACCTCGGCAGAGACATCAACACTTGGAACTGCCCTAACATACTCACAAACGTTTTCCCAACACAGACATACACAAGAAACACACAAACACCCATCGACATTTTCTTACAGGCGTACACAATGGTTCCCCGCAAACACGCACGCACACACACTATCACACTCACAACACAGCACTCACAGTGCGTATCCAGCAGAGCCATCAACACGTGGAACTGCCCTCACACACTCACAAATGTGGATCTGAAACACAATACGCAAGAACACACAAATACACCCATCGACTTTTTCATACAGGCATACACAATGGTTACCGGAAAACACACACACACACACACACACTGTCACACTCGCAACACAGCACTCACACTGGGCCTCGGCAGAGCCATCAACACTTGGAACTGCCCTAACATACTCACAAACGTTTTCCCGACACACACATACACAAGAAACACACACAAACACCCATTGAGTTTTTCTTACAGGCATACACAGGGGGTTCTGAAACACACACAGACACACACACACTATCACACTCACAACACAGCACTCACACTGGGTCTCCAACACAGCCGTCAACACTTGGAACTGCTTTAACATAATCACAAACATGGTCCTGACACACACATATACAAATAACACACACAAACACCCATCGACTTTTTCTTGCAGGCATACACAATGGTTTCCTGCAAACACACACACACACACACACACAAAAGTCACACTCACGACAGAGCACTCACATTGGATCTCCAGCAGAGCCATGAACACTTGGAATTACCTTAACATATTCACAAACGTGGTCCCGAAACACACATGCAGAAGAAACACACAAAAACACCCTACGACTTTTTCTTACAGACATACACAATGGTATCCAGCAAAACACACACACACACACACACACACACACTATCACACGCACAACACAGCACTCACACTGGGTCCCCGGCATAGCCATCAACAGTTGGAACTGCCCTAACATACTCACAAACGTGGTCCCGACACACACATACACAAGAAACACACACAAACTCCCATTGACTTTTACTTACAGTCATGCACAATGGTTTCCGCAAACACACACACACACACACACTATCACACTCACAACACAGCATTCACACTGGCACTTGAATCTGCCCTAACATACAAACAAACGTGGTCCCGACACACACATACACAAGAAACACACACAAACACCCATCAACATTTTGTTGCAGGCAGACAGAGTGGGGTTTCCCCAAACACACAAACACACACACACACACACACACTGTCACACTAACAGCACAGTACGCACACTGGGCCTCGGCAGAGCCATCAACACTTGGAACTGCCCTAACATACTCACAAACGTTTTCCCGACACACACATACACAAGAAACACACACAAACACCCATCGACTTTTTCTTACAGGCATACACAACGGTTTCCCGCGAACACACACACACACAGTCACACTTACAACACAGCACTCACAATGGGTATCCAGCAGAACCATCAACACTTGGAACTGCCCTAAAATATTGACAAATGTGGTCGCGACACACACATACACATGAAACTCACACACACATCCATCGACTTATTCTTACAGGCATACACAATGTTTCCCGCCAACACAAACACACACAGAAACACACACTGCCACACTCACAACACAGCATTCACACTGGCACTTGGAACTGCCACAACATACTCACATACGTGGTCCCGACACACACATACACAAGAAACACACACAAACACCCATCGACTTTTTCTTAGAAGCATACACTGTGGGGTTCCCCCAAACACACACACACACAGAGACACACACACACTGTCACACTCACAACACAGCACTCTCACTGGGTCTCCAGCAGAGCCATCAACACTTGGAACTGCCCTAACATATTCACAAATGTGGTCCCGACACACACATACAGAAGAAACACACACAAACACCCATCGAATTTTTCTTATAGGCATACAGACTGGTTTCCTGCAAACACACACAGACACGCACACACACTGTCACACTCACAACACACACTCACACTGGATATCCAGCAAACTCATGAACACTTGGAACTTCCCTCACACACTCACAAATGTGGATCTGAAACACAATACGCAAGAACACACAAATACACCCATCGACTTTTTCATACAGGCATACACAATGGTTACCCGAAAACACACACACACACACACACACTCTCACACTCACAACACAGCACTCACTCTGTACCTCGGCAGAGACATCAACACTTGGAACTGCCCTCACACACTCACAAATGTGGATCTGAAACACAATACGCAAGAACACACAAATACACCCATCGACTTTTTCATACAGGCATACACAATGGTTACCGGAAAACACACACACACACACACACACACACTGTCACACTCGCAACACAGCACTCACACTGGGCCTCGGCAGAGCCATCAACACTTGGAACTGCCCTAACATACTCACAAACGTTTTCCCGACACACACATACACAAGAAACACACACAAACACCCATCGACTTTTTCTTACAGGCGTACACAGGGGGTTCTGAAACACACACAGACACACACTATCACACTCACAACACCGCACTCACACTGGGTCTCCAACACAGCCGTCAACACTTGGAACTGCTTTAACATAATCACAAACATGGTCCTGACACACACATATACAAATAACACACACAAACACCCATCGACTTTTTCTTGCAGGCATACACAATGGTTTCCTGCAAACACACACACACACACACACACACACAAAAGTCACACTCACGACAGAGCACTCACATTGGATCTCCAGCAGAGCCATGAACACTTGGAATTACCTTAACATATTCACAAACGTGGTCCCGAAACACACATGCAGAAGAAACACACAAAAACACCCTACGACTTTTTCTTACAGACATACACAATGGTATCCAGCAAAACACACACACACACACACACATACACTATCACACGCACAACACAGCACTCACACTGGGTCCCCGGCATAGCCATCAACAGTTGGAACTGCCCTAACATACTCACAAACGTGGTCCCGACACACACATACACAAGAAACACACACAAACTCCCATTGACTTTTACTTACAGTCATGCACAATGGTTTCCGCAAACACACACACACACACACACTATCACACTCACAACACAGCATTCACACTGGCACTTGAATCTGCCCTAACATACAAACAAACGTGGTCCCGACACACACATACACAAGAAACACACACAAACACCCATCAACATTTTGTTACAGGCAGACAGAGTGGGGTTTCCCCAAACACACACACACACACACACACACACACACACTGTCACACTAACAGCAAAGTACGCACACTGGGCCTCGGCAGAGCCATCAACACTTGGAACTGCCCTAACATACTCACAAACGTTTTCCCGACACACACATACACAAGAAACACACACAAACACCCATCGACTTTTTCTTACAGGCATACACAACGGTTTCCCGCGAACACACACACACAGAGTCACACTTACAACACAGCACTCACAATGGGTATCCAGCAAAACCATCAACACTTGGAACGGCCCTAAAATATTGACAAATGTGGTCGCGACACACACATACACATGAAACTCACACAAACATCCATCGACTTATTCTTACAGGCATACACAATGTTTTCCCGCCAACACAAACACACACAGAAACACACACTGCCACACTCACAACACAGCATTCACACTGGCACTTGGAACTGCCACAACATACTCACATACGTGGTCCCGACACACACATACACAAGAAACACACACAAACACCCATCGACTTTTTCTTAGAAGCATACACTGTGGGGTTCCCCCAAACACACACACACACACAGAGACACACACACACTATCACACTCACAACACAGCACTCTCACTGGGTCTCCAGCAGAGCCATCAACACTTGGAACTGCCCTAACATATTCACAAATGTGGTCCCGACACACACATACAGAAGAAACACACACAAACACCCATGGAATTTTTCTTATAGGCATACAGACTGGTTTCCTGCAAACACACACACAGACACGCACACACACTGTCACACTCACAACACACACTCACACTGGATATCCAGCAAACTCATGAACACTTGGAACTGCCCTCACACACTCACAAATGTGGATCTGAAACACAATACGCAAGAACACACAAATACACCCATCGACTTTTTCATACAGGCATACACAATGGTTACCCGAAAACACACACACACACACACACACACTCTCACACTCACAACACAGCACTCACTCTGTACCTCGGCAGAGACATCAACACTTGGAACTGCCCTCACACACTCACAAATGTGGATCTGAAACACAATACGCAAGAACACACAAATACACCCATCGACTTTTTCATACAGGCATACACAATGGTTACCGGAAAACACACACACACACACACACACTGTCACACTCGCAACACAGCACTCACACTGGGCCTCGGCAGAGCCATCAACACTTGGAACTGCCCTAACATACTCACAAACGTTTTCCCGACACACACATACACAAGAAACCCACACAAACACCCATCGACTTTTTCTTACAGGCGTACACAGGGGGTTCTGAAACACACACAGACACACACACACTATCACACTCACAACACCGCACTCACACTGGGTCTCCAACACAGCCGTCAACACTTGGAACTGCTTTAACATAATCACAAACATGGTCCTGACACACACATATACAAATAACACACACAAACACCCATCGACTTTTTCTTGCAGGCATACACAATGGTTTCCTGCAAACACACACACACACACACACACACAAAAGTCACACTCACGACAGAGCACTCACATTGGATCTCCAGCAGAGCCATGAACACTTGGAATTACCTTAACATATTCACAAACGTGGTCCCGAAACACACATGCAGAAGAAACACACAAAAACACCCTACGACTTTTTCTTACAGACATACACAATGGTATCCAGCAAAACACACACACACACACACACATACACTATCACACGCACAACACAGCACTCACACTGGGTCCCCGGCATAGCCATCAACAGTTGGAACTGCCCTAACATACTCACAAACGTGGTCCCGACACACACATACACAAGAAACACACACAAACTCCCATTGACTTTTACTTACAGTCATGCACAATGGTTTCCGCAAACACACACACACACACACACTATCACACTCACAACACAGCATTCACACTGGCACTTGAATCTGCCCTAACATACAAACAAACGTGGTCCCGACACACACATACACAAGAAACACACACAAACACCCATCAACATTTTGTTACAGGCAGACAGAGTGGGGTTTCCCCAAACACACACACACACACACACACACACACACTGTCACACTAACAGCACAGTACGCACCCTGGGCCTCGGCAGAGCCATCAACACTTGGAACTGCCCTAACATACTCACAAACGTTTTCCCGACACACACATACACAAGAAACACACACAAACACCCATCGACTTTTTCTTACAGGCATACACAACGGTTTCCCGCGAACACACACACACACAGTCACACTTACAACACAGCACTCACAATGGGTATCCAGCAAAACCATCAACACTTGGAACTGCCCTAAAATATTGACAAATGTGGTCGCGACACACACATACACATGAAACTCACACAAACATCCATCGACTTATTCTTACAGGCATACACAATGTTTTCCCGCCAACACAAACACACACAGAAACACACACTGCCACACTCACAACACAGCATTCACACTGGCACTTGGAACTGCCACAACATACTCACATACGTGGTCCCGACACACACATACACAAGAAACACACACAAACACCCATCGACTTTTTCTTAGAAGCATACACTGTGGGGTTCCCCCAAACACACACACACACACAGAGACACACACACACTATCACACTCACAACACAGCACTCTCACTGGGTCTCCAGCAGAGCCATCAACACTTGGAACTGCCCTAACATATTCACAAATGTGGTCCCGACACACACATACAGAAGAAACACACACAAACACCCATGGAATTTTTCTTATAGGCATACAGACTGGTTTCCTGCAAACACACAAACAGACACGCACACACACTGTCACACTCACAACACACACTCACACTGGATATCCAGCAAACTCATGAACACTTGGAACTGCCCTCACACACTCACAAATGTGGATCTGAAACACAATACGCAAGAACACACAAATACACCCATCGACTTTTTCATACAGGCATACACAATGGCTACCCGAAAACACACACACACACACACACTCTCACACTCAAAACACAGCACTCACTCTGTACCTCGGCAGAGACATCAACACTTGGAACTGCCCTCACACACTCACAAATGTGGATCTGAAACACAATACGCAAGAACACACAAATACACCCATCGACTTTTTCATACAGGCATACACAATGGTTACCGGAAAACACACACACACACACACACACTGTCACACTCGCAACACAGCACTCACACTGGGCCTCGGCAGAGCCATCAACACTTGGAACTGCCCTAACATACTCACAAACGTTTTCCCGACACACACATACACAAGAAACACACACAAACACCCATGGAATTTTTCTTACAGGCATACACAGGGGGTTCTGAAACACACACAGACACACACACACTATCACACTCACAACACCGCACTCACACTGGGTCTCCAACACAGCCGTCAACACTTGGAACTGCTTTAACATAATCACAAACATGGTCCTGACACACACATATACAAATAACACACACAAACACCCATCGACTTTTTCTTGCAGGCATACACAATGGTTTCCTGCAAACACACACACACACACACACACAAAAGTCACACTCACGACAGAGCACTCACATTGGATCTCCAGCAGAGCCATGAACACTTGGAATTACCTTAACATATTCACAAACGTGGTCCCGAAACACACATGCAGAAGAAACACACAAAACCACCCTACGACTTTTTCTTACAGACATACACAATGGTATCCAGCAAAACACACACACACACACACACATACACTATCACACGCACAACACAGCACTCACACTGGGTCCCCGGCATAGCCATCAACAGTTGGAACTGCCCTAACATACTCACAAACGTGGTCCCGACACACACATACACAAGAAACACACACAAACTCCCATTGACTTTTACTTACAGTCATGCACAATGGTTTCCGCAAACACACACACACACACACACACACTATCACACTCACAACACAGCATTCACACTGGCACTTGAATCTGCCCTAACATACAAACAAACGTGGTCCCGACACACACATACACAAGAAACACACACAAACACCCATCAACATTTTGTTACAGGCAGACAGAGTGGGGTTTCCCCAAACACACACACACACACACACACACACACACACTGTCACACTAACAGCACAGTACGCACACTGGGCCTCGGCCGAGCCATCAACACTTGGAACTGCCCTAACATACTCACAAACGTTTTCCCGACACACACATACACAAGAAACACACACAAACACCCATCGACTTTTTCTTACAGGCATACACAACGGTTTCCCGCGAACACACACACACACAGTCACACTTACAACACAGCACTCACAATGGGTATCCAGCAGAACCATCAACACTTGGAACTGCCCTAAAATATTGACAAATGTGGTCGCGACACACACATACACATGAAACTCACACAAACATCTATCGACTTATTCTTACAGGCATACACAATGTTTTCCCGCCAACACAAACACACACAGAAACACACACTGCCACACTCACAACACAGCATTCACACTGGCACTTGGAACTGCCACAACATACTCACATACGTGGTCCCGACACACACATACACAAGAAACACACACAAACACCCATCGACTTTTTCTTAGAAGCATACACTGTGGGGTTCCCCCAAACACACACACACACACAGAGACACACACACACTATCACACTCACAACACAGCACTCTCACTGGGTCTCCAGCAGAGCCATCAACACTTGGAACTGCCCTAACATATTCACAAATGTGGTCCCGACACACACATACAGAAGAAACACACACAAACACCCATGGAATTTTTCTTATAGGCATACAGACTGGTTTCCTGCAAACACACACACAGACACGCACACACACTGTCACACTCACAACACACACTCACACTGGATATCCAGCAAACTCGTGAACACTTGGAACTGCCCTCACACACTCAGAAATGTGGATCTGAAACACTATACGCAAGAACACACAAATACACCCATCGACTTTTTCATACAGGCATACACAATGGTTACCCGAAAACACACACACACACACACACACACACTCTCACACTCACAACACAGCACTCACTCTGTACCTCGGCAGAGACATCAACACTTGGAACTGCCCTCACACACTCACAAATGTGGATCTGAAACACAATACGCAAGAACACACAAATACACCCATCGACTTTTTCATACAGGCATACACAATGGTTACCGGAAAACACACACACACACACTGTCACACTCGCAACACAGCACTCACACTGGGCCTCGGCAGAGCCATCAACACTTGGAACTGCGCTAACATACTGACAAACGTTTTCCCGACACACACATACACAAGAAACACACACAAACACCCATCGACTTTTTCTTACAGGCGTACACAGGGGGTTCTGAAACACACACAGACACACACACACTATCACACTCACAACACAGCACTCACACTGGGTCTCCAACACAGCCGTCAACACTTGGAACTGCTTTAACATAATCACAAACATGGTCCTGACACACACATATACAAATAACACACACAAACACCCATCGACTTTTTCTTGCAGGCATACACAATGGTTTCCTGCAAACACACACACACACACACACACACACAAAAGTCACACTCACGACAGAGCACTCACATTGGATCTCCAGCAGAGCCATGAACACTTGGAATTACCTTAACATATTCACAAACGTGGTCCCGAAACACACATGCAGAAGAAACACACAAAAACACCCTACGACTTTTTCTTACAGACATACACAATGGTATCCAGCAAAACACACACACACACACACACAGACACTATCACACGCACAACACAGCACTCACACTGGGTCCCCGGCATAGCCATCAACAGTTGGAACTGCCCTAACATACTCACAAACGTGGTCCCGACACACACATACACAAGAAACACACACAAACTCCCATTGACTTTTACTTACAGTCATGCACAATGGTTTCCGCAAACACACACACACACACACTATCACACTCACAACACAGCATTCACACTGGCACTTGAATCTGCCCTAACATACAAACAAACGTGGTCCCGACACACACATACACAAGAAACACACACAAACACCCATCAACATTTTGTTACAGGCAGACAGAGTGGGGTTTCCCCAAACACACACACACACACACACACACACACTGTCACACTAACAGCACAGTACGCACACTGGGCCTCGGCAGAGCCATCAACACTTGGAACTGCCCTAACATACTCACAAACGTTTTCCCGACACACACATACACAAGAAACACACACAAACACCCATCGACTTTTTCTTACAGGCATACACAACGGTGTCCCGCGAACACACACACACACAGTCACACTTACAACACAGCACTCACAATGGGTATCCAGCAGAACCATCAACACTTGGAACTGCCCTAAAATATTGACAAATGTGGTCGCGACACACACATACACATGAAACTCACACAAACATCCATCGACTTATTCTTACAGGCATACACAATGTTTTCCCGCCAACACAAACACACACAGAAACACACACTGCCACACTCACAACACAGCATTCACACTGGCACTTGGAACTGCCACAACATACTCACATACGTGGTCCCGACACACACATACACAAGAAACACACACAAACACCCATCGACTTTTTCTTAGAAGCATACACTGTGGGGTTCCCCCAAACACACACACACACACAGAGACACACACACACTATCACACTCACAACACAGCACTCTCACTGGGTCTCCAGCAGAGCCATCAACACTTGGAACTGCCCTAACATATTCACAAATGTGGTCCCGACACACACATACAGAAGAAACACACACAAACACCCATGGAATTTTTCTTATAGGCATACAGACTGGTTTCCTGCAAACACACACACAGACACGCACACACACTGTCACACTCACAACACACACTCACACTGGATATCCAGCAAACTCGTGAACACTTGGAACTGCCCTCACACACTCAGAAATGTGGATCTGAAACACTATACGCAAGAACACACAAATACACCCATCGACTTTTTCATACAGGCATACACAATGGTTACCCGAAAACACACACACACACACACACACACTCTCACACTCACAACACAGCACTCACTCTGTACCTCGGCAGAGACATCAACACTTGGAACTGCCCTCACACACTCACAAATGTGGATCTGAAACACAATACGCAAGAACACACAAATACACCCATCGACTTTTTCATACAGGCATACACAATGGTTACCGGAAAACACACACACACACACTGTCACACTCGCAACACAGCACTCACACTGGGCCTCGGCAGAGCCATCAACACTTGGAACTGCGCTAACATACTGACAAACGTTTTCCCGACACACACATACACAAGAAACACACACAAACACCCATCGACTTTTTCTTACAGGCGTACACAGGGGGTTCTGAAACACACACAGACACACACACACTATCACACTCACAACACAGCACTCACACTGGGTCTCCAACACAGCCGTCAACACTTGGAACTGCTTTAACATAATCACAAACATGGTCCTGACACACACATATACAAATAACACACACAAACACCCATCGACTTTTTCTTAGAAGCATACACTGTGGGGTTCCCCCAAACACACACACACACACAGAGACACACACACACTATCACACTCACAACACAGCACTCACACTGGGTCTCAGGCAGAGCCATCAACACTTGGAACCGCCTAACATACTCACAAACATGATCGCCACACACACATACACAAGAAAGACGCACAACACATATCGACTTTTTGGTACAGGCATACACAATAGTTTCCTGCAAACACACACACACAAACACTATCTCACTCACAACACAGCACTTTCACTGGCACTTGGAACTGCCCTAACATACTCACAATCGTGTCTCGTACACACATACACAAGAAAAACACACAAACACCCATCGACTTTTTCTTACAAGCATACACAGTAGGGTTCCCAACACTAACACACACACAAACACACACACACACTATCAAATTCACAACACAGCACTCACACTGGGTCTCCAGCAGAGCCATCAACACTTGGAACTGTCCTAACATACTCACAAACGTGGTCCCGACATACACATACACAAGAAACACACAGAAAAACCCATTGACTTTTTCTTACAGGCATACACATGGTTTCCTGCAAACACATACACACACATACACTATCACACACAATACAGCACTCACACTGGCACTGGGAACTGCCCTTATATACACACAAACGTGGTCCCGACACACACATACACAAGAAAACACGCATACAACCATCGACATTTTCTTACAGGCATACACAATAGCTTCCTGCAAACACACACACACACACACATACTATCACACTCACAACAGAGCACTAACACTGGGTCCCCGGCATAGCCATCAAAACTTGGAACTGCCCTAACATACTCAAAAACGAGGTCCCGACACACACATACACAAGAAACACATGCGTACACCCATCGACCTTTTCTTACAGGCATACACAGTGGTTTTCCGCAAACACACACACACGCACACACACTGTCACCATCACAACATGGGTTTCCGGCAGAGCCATCAACACTTGGACTGCCCTGACAGACTCACAAAAGGGGTCCCGACATACACATACACAGGAAACACACGCAGACACCCATCGACTTTTTCTTACAAGCAGACACAGTGGGTTACCCAAACCACACACACACACACACACACACACACACACTATCACACTCACAACACAGCACTCACACTGGGTCCCCGGCATAGCCATCATCACTTGGAACTACACTAACATACTCACAAACGTGGTCCCGACACACACCTACACATGAAACACACAGAAACACCCACTGACTTTTTGTTAGAGAAATACACAATGGTTTTTGCAAACACACACACACACACACACTATCACATCACAACACAGCACTTTCACTGGCACTTGGAACTGCCCTAACATACTCACAATCGTGGTCTCGTACACACATACACAAGAAAAACACACAAACACCCATCGACTTTTTCTTACAAGCATACACAGTAGGGTTCCCAACACTAACACACACACACACACACTATCAAATTCACAACACAGCACTCACACTGGGTCTCCAGCAGAGCCATCAACACTTGGAACTGTCCTAACATACTCACAAACGTGGTCCCGACACACACATACACAAGAAACACACAGAAAAACCCATCGACTTTTTCTTACAGGCATACACATGGTTTCCCGCAAACACATACACACACACACACTATCACACACAATACAGCACTCACACTGGCACTGGGAACTGCCCTTATATACACACAAACGTGGTCCCGACACACACATACACAAGAAAACATGCATACAACCATCGACATTTTCTTACAGGCATACACAATAGCTTCCTGCAAACACACACACACACACACACACATACACACATACTATCACACTCACAACAGAGCACTAACACTGGGTCCCCGGCATAGCCATCAAAACTTGGAACTGCCCTAACATACTCAAAAACGAGGTCCCGACACACACATACACAAGAAACACATGCGTACACCCATCGACTTTTTCTTATAGGCATACACAGTGGTTTTCCGCAAACACACACACACGCACACACACTGTCACCATCACAACATGGGTTTCCGGCAGAGCCATCAACACTTGGACTGCCCTGACAGACTCACAAAAGTGGTCCCGACACACACATACACAGGAAACACACGCAGACACCCATCGACTTTTTCTTACAAGCAGACACAGTGGGTTACCCAAACCACACACACACACACACACACACACACACACACTATCACACTCACAACACAGCACTCACACTGGGTCCCCGGCATAGCCATCATCACTTGGAACTACACTAACATACTCACAAACGTGGTCCCGACACACACCTACACAAGAAACACACAGAAACACCCACTGACTTTTTGTTAGAGAAATACACAATGGTTTTTGCAAACACACACACACACTATCACACTCACAACACAGCACTCACACTGGCACTTGGAACTGCACTTATATACACACAAACTTGGTCCCGACACACACATACACAAGAAACACACGCATACACCCATCGACTTTTTCTTACAGGCATACACAATGGTTTCCCGCAAACACACAAACACACACACACACACAATCACAGTGAAACACAGCAACCACACTGGATCTCAGGGAGAGCCATCAACACTTGGAACTGCACTACATACTCACAAACGTGGTCCCGACACACACATACACAAGAAACACACACAAAAACCCATCGACTTTTTCTTACAGGTATACACATGGTATCCCGCAAACACACACACACACACACACACACTATCACACTCACAATAAAGCACTCACACTGGCACTGGGAGCTGCCCTTATATACACACAAACATGGTCCCGACACACACATACACAAGAAACACATGCATACAACCTTTGACTTCTTCTTACAGGCATACACAATGGTTTCCCGCAAACAAACACACACAAACAGTATCACACTCACAACACAGCACTCACACTGGCTCCCCGGCATAGCCAACAAAACTTGGAACTGCCCTAACATACTCAAAACGAAGTCCCGACACACACATACATAAGAAACACACGCGTACACCCATCGACCTTTTCTTACAGGGATACACAGTGGTTTCCCGCAAACACACACACACAGGCACACACACTGTCACCATCACAACATGGAACACACAGTGGGTCTCTGGCAGAGCCATCAACACTTGGACTGCCCTGACATACTCACAAACATGGTCCCAAACACACATACAAAATAAACACACAAACACCCATCGACTTTTTGTTAATGGCATACACAATGGTTTCCTGCAAACACACACACACACACTCACTATCACACTCACAACACAGCACTCACACTGGCACTTGGAACTGTCCTAACATACTCACAAACGTGGTCCCGACACACACATACACAAGAAACACACACAAACACCCAACGACTTTTTCTTACAGGCATACACAATGGGGTTCGGTAACACACACACACACACACAATCACACTCACAACACAGCACTCACACTGGGTCTCCAGCAGAGCCATCAACACTTGGAACTGCCCTAACATGCTGACAAACATGGTACCTACACACACATACACAAGAAACACACACAAACACCCATCGAATTTTGCTACAGGCATACACAATGATTTCCTCCAAACACACACACACACACACACTATCACACTCAAACACAGCACTTACACTGGGTCTCAGGCAGAGCCATCAACACTTGGAACCGCCCTAACATACTCACAAACGTGATCGCGACACACATATACACAAGAGACACACACAAACACCCATCTACTTTTTGGTACAGGCATACACAATATTTTCCCGCAAACACACACACACTATCACACTCACAACACAGCACTCAAACTGGCACTTGGGACTGCCCTTATATACACACAAACGAGGTCCTGACACACACATACACATGAAACACACACAAACACACATCGACTATTCTTACAAGCATACACAGTGGGGTTCCCCCAAACACATACACACACACACACAAACACACACTATCACACTCACAACACAGCACTCACACTGGGTACCCGGCATAGCCATCAAAACTTGGAACTGCCCTAACATACTCAAAAACGAGGTCCCGCACACACATACACAAGAAACTCACACAAACACCTATCTTCTTTTTCTTACCGGCATACACAATGGTTTCCCGCAAACACACACACACACACACACACAACTGTCACACTCATGACAGAGCACTCACATTGGGTCTCCAGCAGATCCATCAACACTTGGAACTGCCCTAACATACTCACAAACGTGGTCCCTATACTCACATACACAAGAAACTCACACAAACACCTATCGACTTTTTCTTACCGGCATACACAATGGTTTCCCGCAAACACATAGACAAACACACACTGTCACACTCACAACACAGCACTCACACTGGGTCTCCAACAGAGCCATCAACACTTGGATCTCCCCTAACATACTCACAAACGTGGTCCAGACACACACATACACAGAAACACACAAAAACACCCATCGACTTTTTCTTACAGGAATATACAATGGTTTCCCGCAAAAACACACACACACACACAAACACACACACACTGTCACACTCAAAACACAGCACTCACACTGGGTCTCGAACAGAGCCATCAACACTTGGAACTGCCCTAACATACTCACAAACGTTGTTCTGACACACACATACACAAGAAACACACACAAACTCCCATCGACTTTTTGTTACAGTCATACACAATCGTTTCCCGCAAACACACACACACACACACAACTGTCACACTCATGAAAGAGCACTCACAATGGATCCTCGGCATAGACATCAACACTTGGACTGCCATAACATAATCAAAAACGAGATCCCGAAACACATATACACAAGACACACACGAATACACCCATCGACTTTTTCTTAAGACATACACAATGATTTCCCTCAAACACACACACACAACACACACACACACAACACTGTCACACTCACAAAACAGCAATCACACTGGGTCCCCAGCATAGCCATTAACACTTGTAACTGCCCTAACATACTCAAAAATGAAGTTCCGCACACACATACACAAGAAACAAGAGCATACACCCTACGACTTTTTCTTACAGGCATACACAGTGGTTTCCCGCAAACACACACACACACACGCGCACACACTGTCACCCTCACAACATGGTACTCACACTGGGTCTCCGGCAGAGCCATCACACTAGGACTGCCCTGACATACTCAAAAACATGGTCCCAACACACACATACACAAGAATAACACACAAACACCGATCGACTTTTTCTTACAGACATACAGAGTGGGGTTCCGAAACACACACACACACACAATCACACTCACAAAACAGCACTCACACTGGGTCTCCGGCTGAGCCATCAACACTTGGAAGTGCCCTAAAATATCACAAATGTGGTCCCGACACACACATACACAAAAAACACACACAATCACCCAACGACTTTTTCTTACAGGTATACACAATGGTTATTCCGCAAACAAACACACACACACACAAACACACACACACACTATCACACTCAAAACACAGCACTCACACTGGCTCTTGGAACTGCCCTTACATACACACAAACGTGGTCCCAACACACACATACAAAGGAAACACACACAAACACCCATTGAGTTTTTCTTACAGGCATACACAGAGGGTTTCCCCGAAACACACACACACACACACACACACACACACACACACACACACTATCACATTCAGAACACAGCACTCACACTGGATCTCCAGCAGAGCCACAACACTTTGAACTCCCCTAACATACTCACAAACGTGGTCCCGGCACACACATACACAAGATACACACACAAACACCCATCGACTTTTTCTTACAGGCATATACAATGGTTTCCCACAAACACACACACAGACATACACACACACTATCACACTCAAACACAGTACTCACGCTGGATCTCCAGCAGAGCAATGAACACTTCAAACTGCGCTAACATACTCACAAACATGGGCCTGACACACACATACTCAGTAACACACACAAACAACTATCGACTTTTTCTTACAGGCATACACAATGGTTTCCCGTACACACACGCACACACACACTGTCACACTCACAACACAGCACTCACGATGGGTATCCAGCAGAGCCATCAACAC
>NC_079874.1:11043735-11124246 GCF_023065955.2 Ursus arctos | reverse complement strand
TGTGAGAGAGTGTGTGTGTGTGTGTGTGTGTTTTCGGGTAACCATTGTGTATGCCTGTATGAAAAAGTCGATGGGTGTATTTGTGTGTTCTTGCGTATTGTGTTTCAGATCCACATTTGTGAGTGTGTGAGGGCAGTTCCAAGTGTTCACGAGTTTGCTGGATATCCAGTGTGAGTGTGTGTTGTGAGTGTGACAGTGTGTGTGCGTGTCTGTGTGTGTGTTTGCAGGAAACCAGTCTGTATGCCTATAAGAAAAATTCCATGGGTGTTTGTGTGTGTTTCTTCTGTATGTGTGTGTCGGGACCACATTTGTGAATATGTTAGGGCAGTTCCAAGTGTTGATGGCTCTGCTGGAGACCCAGTGAGAGTGCTGTGTTGTGAGTGTGATAGTGTGTGTGTGTCTCCGTGTGTGTGTGTGTTTGGGGGAACCCGACAGTGTATGCTTCTAAGAAAAAGTCGATGGGTGTTTGTGTGTGTTTCTTGTGTATGTGTGTGTCGGGACCACGTATGTGAGTATGTTGTGGCAGTTCCAAGTGCCAGTGTGAATGCTGTGTTGTGAGTGTGGCAGTGTGTGTTTCTGTGTGTGTTTGTGTTGGCGGGAAAACATTGTGTATGCCTGTAAGAATAAGTCGATGGATGTTTGTGTGAGTTTCATGTGTATGTGTGTGTCGCGACCACATTTGTCAATATTTTAGGGCAGTTCCAAGTGTTGATGGTTCTGCTGGATACCCATTGTGAGTGCTGTGTTGTAAGTGTGACTGTGTGTGTGTGTGTTCGCGGGAAACCGTTGTGTATGCCTGTAAGAAAAAGTCGATGGGTGTTTGTGTGTGTTTCTTGTGTATGTGTGTGTCGGGAAAACGTTTGTGAGTATGTTAGGGCAGTTCCAAGTGTTGATGGCTCTGCCGAGGCCCAGTGTGCGTACTGTGCTGTTAGTGTGACAGTGTGTGTGTGTGTGTGTGTGTGTTTGGGGAAACCCCACTCTGTCTGCCTGTAACAAAATGTTGATGGGTGTTTGTGTGTGTTTCTTGTGTATGTGTGTGTCGGGACCACGTTTGTTTGTATGTTAGGGCAGATTCAAGTGCCAGTGTGAATGCTGTGTTGTGAGTGTGATAGTGTGTGTGTGTGTTTGCGGAAACCATTGTGCATGACTGTAAGTAAAAGTCAATGGGAGTTTGTGTGTGTTTCTTGTGTATGTGTGTGTCGGGACCACGTTTGTGAGTATGTTAGGGCAGTTCCAACTGTTGATGGCTATGCCGGGGACCCAGTGTGAGTGCTGTGTTGTGCGTGTGATAGTGTATGTGTGTGTGTGTGTGTGTGTGTGTTTTGCTGGATACCATTGTGTATGTCTGTAAGAAAAAGTCGTAGGGTGTTTTTGTGTGTTTCTTCTGCATGTGTGTTTCGGGACGACGTTTGTGAATATGTTAAGGTAATTCCAAGTGTTCATGGCTCTGCTGGAGATCCAATGTGAGTGCTCTGTCGTGAGTGTGACTTTTGTGTGTGTGTGTGTGTGTGTGTGTGTTTGCAGGAAACCATTGTGTATGCCTGCAAGAAAAAGTCGATGGGTGTTTGTGTGTGTTATTTGTATATGTGTGTGTCAGGACCATGTTTGTGATTATGTTAAAGCAGTTCCAAGTGTTGACGGCTGTGTTGGAGACCCAGTGTGAGTGCGGTGTTGTGAGTGTGATAGTGTGTGTGTGTCTGTGTGTGTTTCAGAACCCCCTGTGTACGCCTGTAAGAAAAATTCCACGGGTGTTTGTGTGTGTTTCTTGTGTATGTGTGTGTCGGGAAAACGTTTGTGAGTGTGTGAGGGCAGTTCCAAGTGTTGATGGCTCTGCCGAGGCCCAGTGTGAGTGCTGTGTTGCGAGTGTGACAGTGTGTGTGTGTGTGTGTTTTCCGGTAACCATTGTGTATGCCTGTATGAAAAAGTCGATGGGTGTATTTGTGTGTTCTTGCGTATTGTGTTTCAGATCCACATTTGTGAGTGTGTGAGGGCAGTTCCAAGTGTTGATGTCTCTGCCGAGGTACAGAGTGAGTGCTGTGTTGTGAGTGTGAGAGTGTGTGTGTGTGTGTGTGTGTGTTTTCGGGTAACCATTGTGTATGCCTGTATGAAAAAGTCGATGGGTGTATTTGTGTGTTCTTGCGTATTGTGTTTCAGATCCACATTTGTGAGTGTGTGAGGGCAGTTCCAAGTGTTCACGAGTTTGCTGGATATCCAGTGTGAGTGTGTGTTGTGAGTGTGACAGTGTGTGTGCGTGTCTGTGTGTGTGTTTGCAGGAAACCAGTCTGTATGCCTATAAGAAAAATTCCATGGGTGTTTGTGTGTGTTTCTTCTGTATGTGTGTGTCGGGACCACATTTGTGAATATGTTAGGGCAGTTCCAAGTGTTGATGGCTCTGCTGGAGACCCAGTGAGAGTGCTGTGTTGTGAGTGTGATAGTGTGTGTGTGTCTCTGTGTGTGTGTGTGTGTTTGGGGGAACCCGACAGTGTATGCTTCTAAGAAAAAGTCGATGGGTGTTTGTGTGTGTTTCTTGTGTATGTGTGTGTCGGGACCACGTATGTGAGTATGTTGTGGCAGTTCCAAGTGCCAGTGTGAATGCTGTGTTGTGAGTGTGGCAGTGTGTGTTTCTGTGTGTGTTTGTGTTGGCGGGAAAACATTGTGTATGCCTGTAAGAATAAGTCGATGGATGTTTGTGTGAGTTTCATGTGTATGTGTGTGTCGCGACCACATTTGTCAATATTTTAGGGCAGTTCCAAGTGTTGATGGTTCTGCTGGATACCCATTGTGAGTGCTGTGTTGTAAGTGTGACTGTGTGTGTGTGTGTTCGCGGGAAACCGTTGTGTATGCCTGTAAGAAAAAGTCGATGGGTGTTTGTGTGTGTTTCTGGTGTATGTGTGTGTCGGGAAAACGTTTGTGAGTATGTTAGGGCAGTTCCAAGTGTTGATGGCTCTGCCGAGGCCCAGTGTGCGTACTGTGCTGTTAGTGTGACAGTGTGTGTGTGTGTGTGTGTGTGTGTGTTTGGGGAAACCCCACTCTGTCTGCCTGTAACAAAATGTTGATGGGTGTTTGTGTGTGTTTCTTGTGTATGTGTGGGTCGGGACCACGTTTGTTTGTATGTTAGGGCAGATTCAAGTGCCAGTGTGAATGCTGTGTTGTGAGTGTGATAGTGTGTGTGTGTGTGTGTTTGCGGAAACCATTGTGCATGACTGTAAGTAAAAGTCAATGGGAGTTTGTGTGTGTTTCTTGTGTATGTGTGTGTCGGGACCACGTTTGTGAGTATGTTAGGGCAGTTCCAACTGTTGATGGCTATGCCGGGGACCCAGTGTGAGTGCTGTGTTGTGCGTGTGATAGTGTATGTGTGTGTGTGTGTGTGTGTGTGTTTTGCTGGATACCATTGTGTATGTCTGTAAGAAAAAGTCGTAGGGTGTTTTTGTGTGTTTCTTCTGCATGTGTGTTTCGGGACCACGTTTGTGAATATGTTAAGGTAATTCCAAGTGTTCATGGCTCTGCTGGAGATCCAATGTGAGTGCTCTGTCGTGAGTGTGACTTTTATGTGTGTGTGTGTGTGTGTGTTTGCAGGAAACCATTGTGTATGCCTGCAAGAAAAAGTCGATGGGTGTTTGTGTGTGTTATTTGTATATGTGTGTGTCAGGACCATGTTTGTGATTATGTTAAAGCAGTTTCAAGTGTTGACGGCTGTGTTGGAGACCCAGTGTGAGTGCGGTGTTGTGAGTGTGATAGTGTGTGTGTCTGTGTGTGTTTCAGAACCCCCTGTGTACGCCTGTAAGAAAAATTCCATGGGTGTTTGTGTGTGTTTCTTGTGTATGTGTGTGTCGGGAAAACGTTTGTGAGTATGTTAGGGCAGTTCCAAGTGTTGATGGCTCTGCCGAGGCCCAGTGTGAGTGCTGTGTTGCGAGTGTGACAGTGTGTGTGTGTGTGTGTTTTCCGGTAACCATTGTGTATGCCTGTATGAAAAAGTCGATGGGTGTATTTGTGTGTTCTTGCGTATTGTGTTTCAGATCCACATTTGTGAGTGTGTGAGGGCAGTTCCAAGTGTTGATGTCTCTGCCGAGGTACAGAGTGAGTGCTGTGTTGTGAGTGTGAGAGTGTGTGTGTGTGTGTGTGTGTGTGTTTTCGGGTAACCATTGTGTATGCCTGTATGAAAAAGTCGATGGGTGTATTTGTGTGTTCTTGCGTATTGTGTTTCAGATCCACATTTGTGAGTGTGTGAGGGCAGTTCCAAGTGTTCACGAGTTTGCTGGATATCCAGTGTGAGTGTGTGTTGTGAGTGTGACAGTGTGTGTGCGTGTCTGTGTGTGTGTTTGCAGGAAACCAGTCTGTATGCCTATAAGAAAAATTCCATGGGTGTTTGTGTGTGTTTCTTCTGTATGTGTGTGTCGGGACCACATTTGTGAATATGTTAGGGCAGTTCCAAGTGTTGATGGCTCTGCTGGAGACCCAGTGAGAGTGCTGTGTTGTGAGTGTGATAGTGTGTGTGTGTCTCTGTGTGTGTGTGTGTTTGGGGGAACCCGACAGTGTATGCTTCTAAGAAAAAGTCGATGGGTGTTTGTGTGTGTTTCTTGTGTATGTGTGTGTCGGGACCACGTATGTGAGTATGTTGTGGCAGTTCCAAGTGCCAGTGTGAATGCTGTGTTGTGAGTGTGGCAGTGTGTGTTTCTGTGTGTGTTTGTGTTGGCGGGAAAACATTGTGTATGCCTGTAAGAATAAGTCGATGGATGTTTGTGTGAGTTTCATGTGTATGTGTGTGTCGCGACCACATTTGTCAATATTTTAGGGCAGTTCCAAGTGTTGATGGTTCTGCTGGATACCCATTGTGAGTGCTGTGTTGTAAGTGTGACTGTGTGTGTGTGTGTTCGCGGGAAACCGTTGTGTATGCCTGTAAGAAAAAGTCGATGGGTGTTTGTGTGTGTTTCTTGTGTATGTGTGTGTCGGGAAAACGTTTGTGAGTATGTTAGGGCAGTTCCAAGTGTTGATGGCTCTGCCGAGGCCCAGTGTGCGTACTGTGCTGTTAGTGTGACAGTGTGTGTGTGTGTGTGTGTGTGTGTTTGGGGAAACCCCACTCTGTCTGCCTGTAACTAAATGTTGATGGGTGTTTGTGTGTGTTTCTTGTGTATGTGTGGGTCGGGACCACGTTTGTTTGTATGTTAGGGCAGATTCAAGTGCCAGTGTGAATGCTGTGTTGTGAGTGTGATAGTGTGTGTGTGTGTGTTTGCGGAAACCATTGTGCATGACTGTAAGTAAAAGTCAATGGGAGTTTGTGTGTGTTTCTTGTGTATGTGTGTGTCGGGACCACGTTTGTGAGTATGTTAGGGCAGTTCCAAGTGTTGATGGCTATGCCGGGGACCCAGTGTGAGTGCTGTGTTGTGCGTGTGATAGTGTATGTGTGTGTGTGTGTGTGTGTTTTGCTGGATACCATTGTGTATGTCTGTAAGAAAAAGTCGTAGGGTGTTTTTGTGTGTTTCTTCTGCATGTGTGTTTCGGGACCACGTTTGTGAATATGTTAAGGTAATTCCAAGTGTTGATGGCTCTGCTGGAGATCCAATGTGATTGCTCTGTCGTGAGTGTGCCTTTTGTGTGTGTGTGTGTGTGTGTGTGTGTGTTTGCAGGAAACCATTGTGTATGCCTGCAAGAAAAAGTCGATGGGTGTTTGTGTGTGTTATTTGTATATGTGTGTGTCAGGACCATGTTTGTGATTATGTTAAAGCAGTTCCAAGTGTTGACGGCTGTGTTGGAGACCCAGTGTGAGTGCGGTGTTGTGAGTGTGATAGTGTGTGTGTGTCTGAGTGTGTTTCAGAACCCCCTGTGTACGCCTGTAAGAAAAATTCCATGGGTGTTTGTGTGTGTTTCTTGTGTATGTGTGTGTCGGGAAAACGTTTGTGAGTGTGTGAGGGCAGTTCCAAGTGTTGATGGCTCTGCCGAGGCCCAGTGTGAGTGCTGTGTTGCGAGTGTGACAGTGTGTGTGTGTGTGTGTGTGTTTTCCGGTAACCATTGTGTATGCCTGTATGAAAAAGTCGATGGGTGTATTTGTGTGTTCTTGCGTATTGTGTTTCAGATCCACATTTGTGAGTGTGTGAGGGCAGTTCCAAGTGTTGATGTCTCTGCCGAGGTACAGAGTGAGTGCTGTGTTGTGAGTGTGAGAGAGTGTGTGTGTGTGTGTGTGTGTTTTCGGGTAACCATTGTGTATGCCTGTATGAAAAAGTCGATGGGTGTATTTGTGTGTTCTTGCGTATTGTGTTTCAGATCCACATTTGTGAGTGTGTGAGGGCAGTTCCAAGTGTTCACGAGTTTGCTGGATATCCAGTGTGAGTGTGTGTTGTGAGTGTGACAGTGTGTGTGCGTGTCTGTGTGTGTGTTTGCAGGAAACCAGTCTGTATGCCTATAAGAAAAATTCCATGGGTGTTTGTGTGTGTTTCTTCTGTATGTGTGTGTCGGGACCACATTTGTGAATATGTTAGGGCAGTTCCAAGTGTTGATGGCTCTGCTGGAGACCCAGTGAGAGTGCTGTGTTGTGAGTGTGATAGTGTGTGTGTGTCTCTGTGTGTGTGTGTGTTTGGGGGAACCCGACAGTGTATGCTTCTAAGAAAAAGTCGATGGGTGTTTGTGTGTGTTTCTTGTGTATGTGTGTGTCGGGACCACGTATGTGAGTATGTTGTGGCAGTTCCAAGTGCCAGTGTGAATGCTGTGTTGTGAGTGTGGCAGTGTGTGTTTCTGTGTGTGTTTGTGTTGGCGGGAAAACATTGTGTATGCCTGTAAGAATAAGTCGATGGATGTTTGTGTGAGTTTCATGTGTATGTGTGTGTCGCGACCACATTTGTCAATATTTTAGGGCAGTTCCAAGTGTTGATGGTTCTGCTGGATACCCATTGTGAGTGCTGTGTTGTAAGTGTGACTGTGTGTGTGTGTGTTCGCGGGAAACCGTTGTGTATGCCTGTAAGAAAAAGTCGATGGGTGTTTGTGTGTGTTTCTTGTGTATGTGTGTGTCGGGAAAACGTTTGTGAGTATGTTAGGGCAGTTCCAAGTGTTGATGGCTCTGCCGAGGCCCAGTGTGCGTACTGTGCTGTTAGTGTGACAGTGTGTGTGTGTGTGTGTGTGTGTGTGTTTGGGGAAACCCCACTCTGTCTGCCTGTAACAAAATGTTGATGGGTGTTTGTGTGTGTTTCTTGTGTATGTGTGTGTCGGGACCACGTTTGTTTGTATGTTAGGGCAGATTCAAGTGCCAGTGTGAATGCTGTGTTGTGAGTGTGATAGTGTGTGTGTGTGTTTGCGGAAACCATTGTGCATGACTGTAAGTAAAAGTCAATGGGAGTTTGTGTGTGTTTCTTGTGTATGTGTGTGTCGGGACCACGTTTGTGAGTATGTTAGGGCAGTTCCAAGTGTTGATGGCTATGCCGGGGACCCAGTGTGAGTGCTGTGTTGTGCGTGTGATAGTGTATGTGTGTGTGTGTGTGTGTGTTTTGCTGGATACCATTGTGTATGTCTGTAAGAAAAAGTCGTAGGGTGTTTTTGTGTGTTTCTTCTGCATGTGTGTTTCGGGACCACGTTTGTGAATATGTTAAGGTAATTCCAAGTGTTGATGGCTCTGCTGGAGATCCAATGTGATTGCTCTGTCGTGAGTGTGCCTTTTGTGTGTGTGTGTGTGTGTGTGTGTGTTTGCAGGAAACCATTGTGTATGCCTGCAAGAAAAAGTCGATGGGTGTTTGTGTGTGTTATTTGTATATGTGTGTGTCAGGACCATGTTTGTGATTATGTTAAAGCAGTTCCAAGTGTTGACGGCTGTGTTGGAGACCCAGTGTGAGTGCGGTGTTGTGAGTGTGATAGTGTGTGTGTGTCTGAGTGTGTTTCAGAACCCCCTGTGTACGCCTGTAAGAAAAATTCCATGGGTGTTTGTGTGTGTTTCTTGTGTATGTGTGTGTCGGGAAAACGTTTGTGAGTGTGTGAGGGCAGTTCCAAGTGTTGATGGCTCTGCCGAGGCCCAGTGTGAGTGCTGTGTTGCGAGTGTGACAGTGTGTGTGTGTGTGTGTGTGTGTGTGTTTTCCGGTAACCATTGTGTATGCCTGTATGAAAAAGTCGATGGGTGTATTTGTGTGTTCTTGCGTATTGTGTTTCAGATCCACATTTGTGAGTGTGTGAGGGCAGTTCCAAGTGTTGATGTCTCTGCCGAGGTACAGAGTGAGTGCTGTGTTGTGAGTGTGAGAGAGTGTGTGTGTGTGTGTGTGTGTTTTCGGGTAACCATTGTGTATGCCTGTATGAAAAAGTCGATGGGTGTATTTGTGTGTTCTTGCGTATTGTGTTTCAGATCCACATTTGTGAGTGTGTGAGGGCAGTTCCAAGTGTTCACGAGTTTGCTGGATATCCAGTGTGAGTGTGTGTTGTGAGTGTGACAGTGTGTGTGCGTGTCTGTGTGTGTGTTTGCAGGAAACCAGTCTGTATGCCTATAAGAAAAATTCCATGGGTGTTTGTGTGTGTTTCTTCTGTATGTGTGTGTCGGGACCACATTTGTGAATATGTTAGGGCAGTTCCAAGTGTTGATGGCTCTGCTGGAGACCCAGTGAGAGTGCTGTGTTGTGAGTGTGATAGTGTGTGTGTGTCTCCGTGTGTGTGTGTGTTTGGGGGAACCCGACAGTGTATGCTTCTAAGAAAAAGTCGATGGGTGTTTGTGTGTGTTTCTTGTGTATGTGTGTGTCGGGACCACGTATGTGAGTATGTTGTGGCAGTTCCAAGTGCCAGTGTGAATGCTGTGTTGTGAGTGTGGCAGTGTGTGTTTCTGTGTGTGTTTGTGTTGGCGGGAAAACATTGTGTATGCCTGTAAGAATAAGTCGATGGATGTTTGTGTGAGTTTCATGTGTATGTGTGTGTCGCGACCACATTTGTCAATATTTTAGGGCAGTTCCAAGTGTTGATGGTTCTGCTGGATACCCATTGTGAGTGCTGTGTTGTAAGTGTGACTGTGTGTGTGTGTGTTCGTGGGAAACCGTTGTGTATGCCTGTAAGAAAAAGTCGATGGGTGTTTGTGTGTGTTTCTTGTGTATGTGTGTGTCGGGAAAACGTTTGTGAGTATGTTAGGGCAGTTCCAAGTGTTGATGGCTCTGCCGAGGCCCAGTGTGCGTACTGTGCTGTTAGTGTGACAGTGTGTGTGTGTGTGTGTGTGTGTGTTTGGGGAAACCCCACTCTGTCTGCCTGTAACAAAATGTTGATGGGTGTTTGTGTGTGTTTCTTGTGTATGTGTGTGTCGGGACCACGTTTGTTTGTATGTTAGGGCAGATTCAAGTGCCAGTGTGAATGCTGTGTTGTGAGTGTGATAGTGTGTGTGTGTGTTTGCGGAAACCATTGTGCATGACTGTAAGTAAAAGTCAATGGGAGTTTGTGTGTGTTTCTTGTGTATGTGTGTGTCGGGACCACGTTTGTGAGTATGTTAGGGCAGTTCCAACTGTTGATGGCTATGCCGGGGACCCAGTGTGAGTGCTGTGTTGTGCGTGTGATAGTGTATGTGTGTGTGTGTGTGTGTGTTTTGCTGGATACCATTGTGTATGTCTGTAAGAAAAAGTCGTAGGGTGTTTTTGTGTGTTTCTTCTGCATGTGTGTTTCGGGACGACGTTTGTGAATATGTTAAGGTAATTCCAAGTGTTCATGGCTCTGCTGGAGATCCAATGTGAGTGCTCTGTCGTGAGTGTGACTTTTGTGTGTGTGTGTGTGTGTGTGTGTGTGTGTGTTTGCAGGAAACCATTGTGTATGCCTGCAAGAAAAAGTCGATGGGTGTTTGTGTGTGTTATTTGTATATGTGTGTGTCAGGACCATGTTTGTGATTATGTTAAAGCAGTTCCAAGTGTTGACGGCTGTGTTGGAGACCCAGTGTGAGTGCGGTGTTGTGAGTGTGATAGTGTGTGTGTGTCTGTGTGTGTTTCAGAACCCCCTGTGTACGCCTGTAAGAAAAATTCCACGGGTGTTTGTGTGTGTTTCTTGTGTATGTGTGTGTCGGGAAAACGTTTGTGAGTGTGTGAGGGCAGTTCCAAGTGTTGATGGCTCTGCCGAGGCCCAGTGTGAGTGCTGTGTTGCGAGTGTGACAGTGTGTGTGTGTGTGTGTTTTCCGGTAACCATTGTGTATGCCTGTATGAAAAAGTCGATGGGTGTATTTGTGTGTTCTTGCGTATTGTGTTTCAGATCCACATTTGTGAGTGTGTGAGGGCAGTTCCAAGTGTTGATGTCTCTGCCGAGGTACAGAGTGAGTGCTGTGTTGTGAGTGTGAGAGTGTGTGTGTGTGTGTGTGTGTGTTTTCGGGTAACCATTGTGTATGCCTGTATGAAAAAGTCGATGGGTGTATTTGTGTGTTCTTGCGTATTGTGTTTCAGATCCACATTTGTGAGTGTGTGAGGGCAGTTCCAAGTGTTCACGAGTTTGCTGGATATCCAGTGTGAGTGTGTGTTGTGAGTGTGACAGTGTGTGTGCGTGTCTGTGTGTGTGTTTGCAGGAAACCAGTCTGTATGCCTATAAGAAAAATTCCATGGGTGTTTGTGTGTGTTTCTTCTGTATGTGTGTGTCGGGACCACATTTGTGAATATGTTAGGGCAGTTCCAAGTGTTGATGGCTCTGCTGGAGACCCAGTGAGAGTGCTGTGTTGTGAGTGTGATAGTGTGTGTGTGTCTCTGTGTGTGTGTGTGTGTTTGGGGGAACCCGACAGTGTATGCTTCTAAGAAAAAGTCGATGGGTGTTTGTGTGTGTTTCTTGTGTATGTGTGTGTCGGGACCACGTATGTGAGTATGTTGTGGCAGTTCCAAGTGCCAGTGTGAATGCTGTGTTGTGAGTGTGGCAGTGTGTGTTTCTGTGTGTGTTTGTGTTGGCGGGAAAACATTGTGTATGCCTGTAAGAATAAGTCGATGGATGTTTGTGTGAGTTTCATGTGTATGTGTGTGTCGCGACCACATTTGTCAATATTTTAGGGCAGTTCCAAGTGTTGATGGTTCTGCTGGATACCCATTGTGAGTGCTGTGTTGTAAGTGTGACTGTGTGTGTGTGTGTTCGCGGGAAACCGTTGTGTATGCCTGTAAGAAAAAGTCGATGGGTGTTTGTGTGTGTTTCTGGTGTATGTGTGTGTCGGGAAAACGTTTGTGAGTATGTTAGGGCAGTTCCAAGTGTTGATGGCTCTGCCGAGGCCCAGTGTGCGTACTGTGCTGTTAGTGTGACAGTGTGTGTGTGTGTGTGTGTGTGTGTGTTTGGGGAAACCCCACTCTGTCTGCCTGTAACAAAATGTTGATGGGTGTTTGTGTGTGTTTCTTGTGTATGTGTGGGTCGGGACCACGTTTGTTTGTATGTTAGGGCAGATTCAAGTGCCAGTGTGAATGCTGTGTTGTGAGTGTGATAGTGTGTGTGTGTGTGTGTTTGCGGAAACCATTGTGCATGACTGTAAATAAAAGTCAATGGGAGTTTGTGTGTGTTTCTTGTGTATGTGTGTGTCGGGACCACGTTTGTGAGTATGTTAGGGCAGTTCCAACTGTTGATGGCTATGCCGGGGACCCAGTGTGAGTGCTGTGTTGTGCGTGTGATAGTGTATGTGTGTGTGTGTGTGTGTGTTTTGCTGGATACCATTGTGTATGTCTGTAAGAAAAAGTCGTAGGGTGTTTTTGTGTGTTTCTTCTGCATGTGTGTTTCGGGACCACGTTTGTGAATATGTTAAGGTAATTCCAAGTGTTCATGGCTCTGCTGGAGATCCAATGTGAGTGCTCTGTCGTGAGTGTGACTTTTATGTGTGTGTGTGTGTGTGTGTTTGCAGGAAACCATTGTGTATGCCTGCAAGAAAAAGTCGATGGGTGTTTGTGTGTGTTATTTGTATATGTGTGTGTCAGGACCATGTTTGTGATTATGTTAAAGCAGTTTCAAGTGTTGACGGCTGTGTTGGAGACCCAGTGTGAGTGCGGTGTTGTGAGTGTGATAGTGTGTG
The DNA here is from genome assembly GCF_023065955.2 of Ursus arctos. Taxonomy (NCBI): domain Eukaryota; kingdom Metazoa; phylum Chordata; class Mammalia; order Carnivora; family Ursidae; genus Ursus; species Ursus arctos. The sequence continues at coordinate 11,112,296 of NC_079874.1, read as the reverse complement.
TGTGTCTGTGTGTGTTTCAGAACCCCCTGTGTACGCCTGTAAGAAAAATTCCATGGGTGTTTGTGTGTGTTTCTTGTGTATGTGTGTGTCGGGAAAACGTTTGTGAGTATGTTAGGGCAGTTCCAAGTGTTGATGGCTCTGCCGAGGCCCAGTGTGAGTGCTGTGTTGCGAGTGTGACAGTGTGTGTGTGTGTGTGTTTTCCGGTAACCATTGTGTATGCCTGTATGAAAAAGTCGATGGGTGTATTTGTGTGTTCTTGCGTATTGTGTTTCAGATCCACATTTGTGAGTGTGTGAGGGCAGTTCCAAGTGTTGATGTCTCTGCCGAGGTACAGAGTGAGTGCTGTGTTGTGAGTGTGAGAGTGTGTGTGTGTGTGTGTGTGTGTGTGTTTTCGGGTAACCATTGTGTATGCCTGTATGAAAAAGTCGATGGGTGTATTTGTGTGTTCTTGCGTATTGTGTTTCAGATCCACATTTGTGAGTGTGTGAGGGCAGTTCCAAGTGTTCACGAGTTTGCTGGATATCCAGTGTGAGTGTGTGTTGTGAGTGTGACAGTGTGTGTGCGTGTCTGTGTGTGTGTTTGCAGGAAACCAGTCTGTATGCCTATAAGAAAAATTCCATGGGTGTTTGTGTGTGTTTCTTCTGTATGTGTGTGTCGGGACCACATTTGTGAATATGTTAGGGCAGTTCCAAGTGTTGATGGCTCTGCTGGAGACCCAGTGAGAGTGCTGTGTTGTGAGTGTGATAGTGTGTGTGTGTCTCTGTGTGTGTGTGTGTTTGGGGGAACCCGACAGTGTATGCTTCTAAGAAAAAGTCGATGGGTGTTTGTGTGTGTTTCTTGTGTATGTGTGTGTCGGGACCACGTATGTGAGTATGTTGTGGCAGTTCCAAGTGCCAGTGTGAATGCTGTGTTGTGAGTGTGGCAGTGTGTGTTTCTGTGTGTGTTTGTGTTGGCGGGAAAACATTGTGTATGCCTGTAAGAATAAGTCGATGGATGTTTGTGTGAGTTTCATGTGTATGTGTGTGTCGCGACCACATTTGTCAATATTTTAGGGCAGTTCCAAGTGTTGATGGTTCTGCTGGATACCCATTGTGAGTGCTGTGTTGTAAGTGTGACTGTGTGTGTGTGTGTTCGCGGGAAACCGTTGTGTATGCCTGTAAGAAAAAGTCGATGGGTGTTTGTGTGTGTTTCTGGTGTATGTGTGTGTCGGGAAAACGTTTGTGAGTATGTTAGGGCAGTTCCAAGTGTTGATGGCTCTGCCGAGGCCCAGTGTGCGTACTGTGCTGTTAGTGTGACAGTGTGTGTGTGTGTGTGTGTGTGTTTGGGGAAACCCCACTCTGTCTGCCTGTAACTAAATGTTGATGGGTGTTTGTGTGTGTTTCTTGTGTATGTGTGGGTCGGGACCACGTTTGTTTGTATGTTAGGGCAGATTCAAGTGCCAGTGTGAATGCTGTGTTGTGAGTGTGATAGTGTGTGTGTGTGTGTTTGCGGAAACCATTGTGCATGACTGTAAGTAAAAGTCAATGGGAGTTTGTGTGTGTTTCTTGTGTATGTGTGTGTCGGGACCACGTTTGTGAGTATGTTAGGGCAGTTCCAAGTGTTGATGGCTATGCCGGGGACCCAGTGTGAGTGCTGTGTTGTGCGTGTGATAGTGTATGTGTGTGTGTGTGTGTGTGTTTTGCTGGATACCATTGTGTATGTCTGTAAGAAAAAGTCGTAGGGTGTTTTTGTGTGTTTCTTCTGCATGTGTGTTTCGGGACCACGTTTGTGAATATGTTAAGGTAATTCCAAGTGTTGATGGCTCTGCTGGAGATCCAATGTGATTGCTCTGTCGTGAGTGTGCCTTTTGTGTGTGTGTGTGTGTGTGTGTGTGTTTGCAGGAAACCATTGTGTATGCCTGCAAGAAAAAGTCGATGGGTGTTTGTGTGTGTTATTTGTATATGTGTGTGTCAGGACCATGTTTGTGATTATGTTAAAGCAGTTCCAAGTGTTGACGGCTGTGTTGGAGACCCAGTGTGAGTGCGGTGTTGTGAGTGTGATAGTGTGTGTGTGTCTGAGTGTGTTTCAGAACCCCCTGTGTACGCCTGTAAGAAAAATTCCATGGGTGTTTGTGTGTGTTTCTTGTGTATGTGTGTGTCGGGAAAACGTTTGTGAGTGTGTGAGGGCAGTTCCAAGTGTTGATGGCTCTGCCGAGGCCCAGTGTGAGTGCTGTGTTGCGAGTGTGACAGTGTGTGTGTGTGTGTGTGTGTGTTTTCCGGTAACCATTGTGTATGCCTGTATGAAAAAGTCGATGGGTGTATTTGTGTGTTCTTGCGTATTGTGTTTCAGATCCACATTTGTGAGTGTGTGAGGGCAGTTCCAAGTGTTGATGTCTCTGCCGAGGTACAGAGTGAGTGCTGTGTTGTGAGTGTGAGAGAGTGTGTGTGTGTGTGTGTTTTCGGGTAACCATTGTGTATGCCTGTATGAAAAAGTCGATGGGTGTATTTGTGTGTTCTTGCGTATTGTGTTTCAGATCCACATTTGTGAGTGTGTGAGGGCAGTTCCAAGTGTTCACGAGTTTGCTGGATATCCAGTGTGAGTGTGTGTTGTGAGTGTGACAGTGTGTGTGCGTGTCTGTGTGTGTGTTTGCAGGAAACCAGTCTGTATGCCTATAAGAAAAATTCCATGGGTGTTTGTGTGTGTTTCTTCTGTATGTGTGTGTCGGGACCACATTTGTGAATATGTTAGGGCAGTTCCAAGTGTTGATGGCTCTGCTGGAGACCCAGTGAGAGTGCTGTGTTGTGAGTGTGATAGTGTGTGTGTGTCTCTGTGTGTGTGTGTGTTTGGGGGAACCCGACAGTGTATGCTTCTAAGAAAAAGTCGATGGGTGTTTGTGTGTGTTTCTTGTGTATGTGTGTGTCGGGACCACGTATGTGAGTATGTTGTGGCAGTTCCAAGTGCCAGTGTGAATGCTGTGTTGTGAGTGTGGCAGTGTGTGTTTCTGTGTGTGTTTGTGTTGGCGGGAAAACATTGTGTATGCCTGTAAGAATAAGTCGATGGATGTTTGTGTGAGTTTCATGTGTATGTGTGTGTCGCGACCACATTTGTCAATATTTTAGGGCAGTTCCAAGTGTTGATGGTTCTGCTGGATACCCATTGTGAGTGCTGTGTTGTAAGTGTGACTGTGTGTGTGTGTGTTCGCGGGAAACCGTTGTGTATGCCTGTAAGAAAAAGTCGATGGGTGTTTGTGTGTGTTTCTTGTGTATGTGTGTGTCGGGAAAACGTTTGTGAGTATGTTAGGGCAGTTCCAAGTGTTGATGGCTCTGCCGAGGCCCAGTGTGCGTACTGTGCTGTTAGTGTGACAGTGTGTGTGTGTGTGTGTGTGTGTGTTTGGGGAAACCCCACTCTGTCTGCCTGTAACAAAATGTTGATGGGTGTTTGTGTGTGTTTCTTGTGTATGTGTGTGTCGGGACCACGTTTGTTTGTATGTTAGGGCAGATTCAAGTGCCAGTGTGAATGCTGTGTTGTGAGTGTGATAGTGTGTGTGTGTGTTTGCGGAAACCATTGTGCATGACTGTAAGTAAAAGTCAATGGGAGTTTGTGTGTGTTTCTTGTGTATGTGTGTGTCGGGACCACGTTTGTGAGTATGTTAGGGCAGTTCCAAGTGTTGATGGCTATGCCGGGGACCCAGTGTGAGTGCTGTGTTGTGCGTGTGATAGTGTATGTGTGTGTGTGTGTGTGTGTTTTGCTGGATACCATTGTGTATGTCTGTAAGAAAAAGTCGTAGGGTGTTTTTGTGTGTTTCTTCTGCATGTGTGTTTCGGGACCACGTTTGTGAATATGTTAAGGTAATTCCAAGTGTTGATGGCTCTGCTGGAGATCCAATGTGATTGCTCTGTCGTGAGTGTGCCTTTTGTGTGTGTGTGTGTGTGTGTGTGTGTTTGCAGGAAACCATTGTGTATGCCTGCAAGAAAAAGTCGATGGGTGTTTGTGTGTGTTATTTGTATATGTGTGTGTCAGGACCATGTTTGTGATTATGTTAAAGCAGTTCCAAGTGTTGACGGCTGTGTTGGAGACCCAGTGTGAGTGCGGTGTTGTGAGTGTGATAGTGTGTGTGTGTCTGAGTGTGTTTCAGAACCCCCTGTGTACGCCTGTAAGAAAAATTCCATGGGTGTTTGTGTGTGTTTCTTGTGTATGTGTGTGTCGGGAAAACGTTTGTGAGTGTGTGAGGGCAGTTCCAAGTGTTGATGGCTCTGCCGAGGCCCAGTGTGAGTGCTGTGTTGCGAGTGTGACAGTGTGTGTGTGTGTGTGTGTGTGTGTGTTTTCCGGTAACCATTGTGTATGCCTGTATGAAAAAGTCGATGGGTGTATTTGTGTGTTCTTGCGTATTGTGTTTCAGATCCACATTTGTGAGTGTGTGAGGGCAGTTCCAAGTGTTGATGTCTCTGCCGAGGTACAGAGTGAGTGCTGTGTTGTGAGTGTGAGAGAGTGTGTGTGTGTGTGTGTGTGTGTTTTCGGGTAACCATTGTGTATGCCTGTATGAAAAAGTCGATGGGTGTATTTGTGTGTTCTTGCGTATTGTGTTTCAGATCCACATTTGTGAGTGTGTGAGGGCAGTTCCAAGTGTTCACGAGTTTGCTGGATATCCAGTGTGAGTGTGTGTTGTGAGTGTGACAGTGTGTGTGCGTGTCTGTGTGTGTGTTTGCAGGAAACCAGTCTGTATGCCTATAAGAAAAATTCCATGGGTGTTTGTGTGTGTTTCTTCTGTATGTGTGTGTCGGGACCACATTTGTGAATATGTTAGGGCAGTTCCAAGTGTTGATGGCTCTGCTGGAGACCCAGTGAGAGTGCTGTGTTGTGAGTGTGATAGTGTGTGTGTGTCTCCGTGTGTGTGTGTGTTTGGGGGAACCCGACAGTGTATGCTTCTAAGAAAAAGTCGATGGGTGTTTGTGTGTGTTTCTTGTGTATGTGTGTGTCGGGACCACGTATGTGAGTATGTTGTGGCAGTTCCAAGTGCCAGTGTGAATGCTGTGTTGTGAGTGTGGCAGTGTGTGTTTCTGTGTGTGTTTGTGTTGGCGGGAAAACATTGTGTATGCCTGTAAGAATAAGTCGATGGATGTTTGTGTGAGTTTCATGTGTATGTGTGTGTCGCGACCACATTTGTCAATATTTTAGGGCAGTTCCAAGTGTTGATGGTTCTGCTGGATACCCATTGTGAGTGCTGTGTTGTAAGTGTGACTGTGTGTGTGTGTGTTCGCGGGAAACCGTTGTGTATGCCTGTAAGAAAAAGTCGATGGGTGTTTGTGTGTGTTTCTTGTGTATGTGTGTGTCGGGAAAACGTTTGTGAGTATGTTAGGGCAGTTCCAAGTGTTGATGGCTCTGCCGAGGCCCAGTGTGCGTACTGTGCTGTTAGTGTGACAGTGTGTGTGTGTGTGTGTGTGTGTGTTTGGGGAAACCCCACTCTGTCTGCCTGTAACAAAATGTTGATGGGTGTTTGTGTGTGTTTCTTGTGTATGTGTGTGTCGGGACCACGTTTGTTTGTATGTTAGGGCAGATTCAAGTGCCAGTGTGAATGCTGTGTTGTGAGTGTGATAGTGTGTGTGTGTGTTTGCGGAAACCATTGTGCATGACTGTAAGTAAAAGTCAATGGGAGTTTGTGTGTGTTTCTTGTGTATGTGTGTGTCGGGACCACGTTTGTGAGTATGTTAGGGCAGTTCCAACTGTTGATGGCTATGCCGGGGACCCAGTGTGAGTGCTGTGTTGTGCGTGTGATAGTGTATGTGTGTGTGTGTGTGTGTGTTTTGCTGGATACCATTGTGTATGTCTGTAAGAAAAAGTCGTAGGGTGTTTTTGTGTGTTTCTTCTGCATGTGTGTTTCGGGACGACGTTTGTGAATATGTTAAGGTAATTCCAAGTGTTCATGGCTCTGCTGGAGATCCAATGTGATTGCTCTGTCGTGAGTGTGACTTTTGTGTGTGTGTGTGTGTGTGTGTGTGTGTGTTTGCAGGAAACCATTGTGTATGCCTGCAAGAAAAAGTCGATGGGTGTTTGTGTGTGTTATTTGTATATGTGTGTGTCAGGACCATGTTTGTGATTATGTTAAAGCAGTTCCAAGTGTTGACGGCTGTGTTGGAGACCCAGTGTGAGTGCGGTGTTGTGAGTGTGATAGTGTGTGTGTGTCTGTGTGTGTTTCAGAACCCCCTGTGTACGCCTGTAAGAAAAATTCCACGGGTGTTTGTGTGTGTTTCTTGTGTATGTGTGTGTCGGGAAAACGTTTGTGAGTGTGTGAGGGCAGTTCCAAGTGTTGATGGCTCTGCCGAGGCCCAGTGTGAGTGCTGTGTTGCGAGTGTGACAGTGTGTGTGTGTGTGTGTTTTCCGGTAACCATTGTGTATGCCTGTATGAAAAAGTCGATGGGTGTATTTGTGTGTTCTTGCGTATTGTGTTTCAGATCCACATTTGTGAGTGTGTGAGGGCAGTTCCAAGTGTTGATGTCTCTGCCGAGGTACAGAGTGAGTGCTGTGTTGTGAGTGTGAGAGTGTGTGTGTGTGTGTGTGTGTGTTTTCGGGTAACCATTGTGTATGCCTGTATGAAAAAGTCGATGGGTGTATTTGTGTGTTCTTGCGTATTGTGTTTCAGATCCACATTTGTGAGTGTGTGAGGGCAGTTCCAAGTGTTCACGAGTTTGCTGGATATCCAGTGTGAGTGTGTGTTGTGAGTGTGACAGTGTGTGTGCGTGTCTGTGTGTGTGTTTGCAGGAAACCAGTCTGTATGCCTATAAGAAAAATTCCATGGGTGTTTGTGTGTGTTTCTTCTGTATGTGTGTGTCGGGACCACATTTGTGAATATGTTAGGGCAGTTCCAAGTGTTGATGGCTCTGCTGGAGACCCAGTGAGAGTGCTGTGTTGTGAGTGTGATAGTGTGTGTGTGTCTCTGTGTGTGTGTGTGTGTTTGGGGGAACCCGACAGTGTATGCTTCTAAGAAAAAGTCGATGGGTGTTTGTGTGTGTTTCTTGTGTATGTGTGTGTCGGGACCACGTATGTGAGTATGTTGTGGCAGTTCCAAGTGCCAGTGTGAATGCTGTGTTGTGAGTGTGGCAGTGTGTGTTTCTGTGTGTGTTTGTGTTGGCGGGAAAACATTGTGTATGCCTGTAAGAATAAGTCGATGGATGTTTGTGTGAGTTTCATGTGTATGTGTGTGTCGCGACCACATTTGTCAATATTTTAGGGCAGTTCCAAGTGTTGATGGTTCTGCTGGATACCCATTGTGAGTGCTGTGTTGTAAGTGTGACTGTGTGTGTGTGTGTTCGCGGGAAACCGTTGTGTATGCCTGTAAGAAAAAGTCGATGGGTGTTTGTGTGTGTTTCTGGTGTATGTGTGTGTCGGGAAAACGTTTGTGAGTATGTTAGGGCAGTTCCAAGTGTTGATGGCTCTGCCGAGGCCCAGTGTGCGTACTGTGCTGTTAGTGTGACAGTGTGTGTGTGTGTGTGTGTGTGTGTGTTTGGGGAAACCCCACTCTGTCTGCCTGTAACAAAATGTTGATGGGTGTTTGTGTGTGTTTCTTGTGTATGTGTGGGTCGGGACCACGTTTGTTTGTATGTTAGGGCAGATTCAAGTGCCAGTGTGAATGCTGTGTTGTGAGTGTGATAGTGTGTGTGTGTGTGTGTTTGCGGAAACCATTGTGCATGACTGTAAATAAAAGTCAATGGGAGTTTGTGTGTGTTTCTTGTGTATGTGTGTGTCGGGACCACGTTTGTGAGTATGTTAGGGCAGTTCCAACTGTTGATGGCTATGCCGGGGACCCAGTGTGAGTGCTGTGTTGTGCGTGTGATAGTGTATGTGTGTGTGTGTGTGTGTGTTTTGCTGGATACCATTGTGTATGTCTGTAAGAAAAAGTCGTAGGGTGTTTTTGTGTGTTTCTTCTGCATGTGTGTTTCGGGACCACGTTTGTGAATATGTTAAGGTAATTCCAAGTGTTCATGGCTCTGCTGGAGATCCAATGTGAGTGCTCTGTCGTGAGTGTGACTTTTATGTGTGTGTGTGTGTGTGTGTTTGCAGGAAACCATTGTGTATGCCTGCAAGAAAAAGTCGATGGGTGTTTGTGTGTGTTATTTGTATATGTGTGTGTCAGGACCATGTTTGTGATTATGTTAAAGCAGTTTCAAGTGTTGACGGCTGTGTTGGAGACCCAGTGTGAGTGCGGTGTTGTGAGTGTGATAGTGTGTGTGTGTCTGTGTGTGTTTCAGAACCCCCTGTGTACGCCTGTAAGAAAAATTCCATGGGTGTTTGTGTGTGTTTCTTGTGTATGTGTGTGTCGGGAAAACGTTTGTGAGTATGTTAGGGCAGTTCCAAGTGTTGATGGCTCTGCCGAGGCCCAGTGTGAGTGCTGTGTTGCGAGTGTGACAGTGTGTGTGTGTGTGTGTTTTCCGGTAACCATTGTGTATGCCTGTATGAAAAAGTCGATGGGTGTATTTGTGTGTTCTTGCGTATTGTGTTTCAGATCCACATTTGTGAGTGTGTGAGGGCAGTTCCAAGTGTTGATGTCTCTGCCGAGGTACAGAGTGAGTGCTGTGTTGTGAGTGTGAGAGTGTGTGTGTGTGTGTGTGTGTGTGTGTGTTTTCGGGTAACCATTGTGTATGCCTGTATGAAAAAGTCGATGGGTGTATTTGTGTGTTCTTGCGTATTGTGTTTCAGATCCACATTTGTGAGTGTGTGAGGGCAGTTCCAAGTGTTCACGAGTTTGCTGGATATCCAGTGTGAGTGTGTGTTGTGAGTGTGACAGTGTGTGTGCGTGTCTGTGTGTGTGTTTGCAGGAAACCAGTCTGTATGCCTATAAGAAAAATTCCATGGGTGTTTGTGTGTGTTTCTTCTGTATGTGTGTGTCGGGACCACATTTGTGAATATGTTAGGGCAGTTCCAAGTGTTGATGGCTCTGCTGGAGACCCAGTGAGAGTGCTGTGTTGTGAGTGTGATAGTGTGTGTGTGTCTCTGTGTGTGTGTGTGTTTGGGGGAACCCGACAGTGTATGCTTCTAAGAAAAAGTCGATGGGTGTTTGTGTGTGTTTCTTGTGTATGTGTGTGTCGGGACCACGTATGTGAGTATGTTGTGGCAGTTCCAAGTGCCAGTGTGAATGCTGTGTTGTGAGTGTGGCAGTGTGTGTTTCTGTGTGTGTTTGTGTTGGCGGGAAAACATTGTGTATGCCTGTAAGAATAAGTCGATGGATGTTTGTGTGAGTTTCATGTGTATGTGTGTGTCGCGACCACATTTGTCAATATTTTAGGGCAGTTCCAAGTGTTGATGGTTCTGCTGGATACCCATTGTGAGTGCTGTGTTGTAAGTGTGACTGTGTGTGTGTGTGTTCGCGGGAAACCGTTGTGTATGCCTGTAAGAAAAAGTCGATGGGTGTTTGTGTGTGTTTCTGGTGTATGTGTGTGTCGGGAAAACGTTTGTGAGTATGTTAGGGCAGTTCCAAGTGTTGATGGCTCTGCCGAGGCCCAGTGTGCGTACTGTGCTGTTAGTGTGACAGTGTGTGTGTGTGTGTGTGTGTGTGTGTTTGGGGAAACCCCACTCTGTCTGCCTGTAACAAAATGTTGATGGGTGTTTGTGTGTGTTTCTTGTGTATGTGTGGGTCGGGACCACGTTTGTTTGTATGTTAGGGCAGATTCAAGTGCCAGTGTGAATGCTGTGTTGTGAGTGTGATAGTGTGTGTGTGTGTGTGTTTGCGGAAACCATTGTGCATGACTGTAAATAAAAGTCAATGGGAGTTTGTGTGTGTTTCTTGTGTATGTGTGTGTCGGGACCACGTTTGTGAGTATGTTAGGGCAGTTCCAACTGTTGATGGCTATGCCGGGGACCCAGTGTGAGTGCTGTGTTGTGCGTGTGATAGTGTATGTGTGTGTGTGTGTGTGTGTTTTGCTGGATACCATTGTGTATGTCTGTAAGAAAAAGTCGTAGGGTGTTTTTGTGTGTTTCTTCTGCATGTGTGTTTCGGGACCACGTTTGTGAATATGTTAAGGTAATTCCAAGTGTTCATGGCTCTGCTGGAGATCCAATGTGAGTGCTCTGTCGTGAGTGTGACTTTTATGTGTGTGTGTGTGTGTGTGTTTGCAGGAAACCATTGTGTATGCCTGCAAGAAAAAGTCGATGGGTGTTTGTGTGTGTTATTTGTATATGTGTGTGTCAGGACCATGTTTGTGATTATGTTAAAGCAGTTTCAAGTGTTGACGGCTGTGTTGGAGACCCAGTGTGAGTGCGGTGTTGTGAGTGTGATAGTGTGTGTGTGTCTGTGTGTGTTTCAGAACCCCCTGTGTACGCCTGTAAGAAAAATTCCATGGGTGTTTGTGTGTGTTTCTTGTGTATGTGTGTGTCGGGAAAACGTTTGTGAGTATGTTAGGGCAGTTCCAAGTGTTGATGGCTCTGCCGAGGCCCAGTGTGAGTGCTGTGTTGCGAGTGTGACAGTGTGTGTGTGTGTGTGTTTTCCGGTAACCATTGTGTATGCCTGTATGAAAAAGTCGATGGGTGTATTTGTGTGTTCTTGCGTATTGTGTTTCAGATCCACATTTGTGAGTGTGTGAGGGCAGTTCCAAGTGTTGATGTCTCTGCCGAGGTACAGAGTGAGTGCTGTGTTGTGAGTGTGAGAGTGTGTGTGTGTGTGTGTGTGTGTGTGTGTGTTTTCGGGTAACCATTGTGTATGCCTGTATGAAAAAGTCGATGGGTGTATTTGTGTGTTCTTGCGTATTGTGTTTCAGATCCACATTTGTGAGTGTGTGAGGGCAGTTCCAAGTGTTCACGAGTTTGCTGGATATCCAGTGTGAGTGTGTGTTGTGAGTGTGACAGTGTGTGTGCGTGTCTGTGTGTGTGTTTGCAGGAAACCAGTCTGTATGCCTATAAGAAAAATTCCATGGGTGTTTGTGTGTGTTTCTTCTGTATGTGTGTGTCGGGACCACATTTGTGAATATGTTAGGGCAGTTCCAAGTGTTGATGGCTCTGCTGGAGACCCAGTGAGAGTGCTGTGTTGTGAGTGTGATAGTGTGTGTGTGTCTCTGTGTGTGTGTGTGTTTGGGGGAACCCGACAGTGTATGCTTCTAAGAAAAAGTCGATGGGTGTTTGTGTGTGTTTCTTGTGTATGTGTGTGTCGGGACCACGTATGTGAGTATGTTGTGGCAGTTCCAAGTGCCAGTGTGAATGCTGTGTTGTGAGTGTGGCAGTGTGTGTTTCTGTGTGTGTTTGTGTTGGCGGGAAAACATTGTGTATGCCTGTAAGAATAAGTCGATGGATGTTTGTGTGAGTTTCATGTGTATGTGTGTGTCGCGACCACATTTGTCAATATTTTAGGGCAGTTCCAAGTGTTGATGGTTCTGCTGGATACCCATTGTGAGTGCTGTGTTGTAAGTGTGACTGTGTGTGTGTGTGTTCGCGGGAAACCGTTGTGTATGCCTGTAAGAAAAAGTCGATGGGTGTTTGTGTGTGTTTCTGGTGTATGTGTGTGTCGGGAAAACGTTTGTGAGTATGTTAGGGCAGTTCCAAGTGTTGATGGCTCTGCCGAGGCCCAGTGTGCGTACTGTGCTGTTAGTGTGACAGTGTGTGTGTGTGTGTGTGTGTGTGTGTTTGGGGAAACCCCACTCTGTCTGCCTGTAACAAAATGTTGATGGGTGTTTGTGTGTGTTTCTTGTGTATGTGTGGGTCGGGACCACGTTTGTTTGTATGTTAGGGCAGATTCAAGTGCCAGTGTGAATGCTGTGTTGTGAGTGTGATAGTGTGTGTGTGTGTGTGTTTGCGGAAACCATTGTGCATGACTGTAAATAAAAGTCAATGGGAGTTTGTGTGTGTTTCTTGTGTATGTGTGTGTCGGGACCACGTTTGTGAGTATGTTAGGGCAGTTCCAACTGTTGATGGCTATGCCGGGGACCCAGTGTGAGTGCTGTGTTGTGCGTGTGATAGTGTATGTGTGTGTGTGTGTGTGTGTTTTGCTGGATACCATTGTGTATGTCTGTAAGAAAAAGTCGTAGGGTGTTTTTGTGTGTTTCTTCTGCATGTGTGTTTCGGGACCACGTTTGTGAATATGTTAAGGTAATTCCAAGTGTTCATGGCTCTGCTGGAGATCCAATGTGAGTGCTCTGTCGTGAGTGTGACTTTTATGTGTGTGTGTGTGTGTGTGTTTGCAGGAAACCATTGTGTATGCCTGCAAGAAAAAGTCGATGGGTGTTTGTGTGTGTTATTTGTATATGTGTGTGTCAGGACCATGTTTGTGATTATGTTAAAGCAGTTTCAAGTGTTGACGGCTGTGTTGGAGACCCAGTGTGAGTGCGGTGTTGTGAGTGTGATAGTGTGTGTGTGTCTGTGTGTGTTTCAGAACCCCCTGTGTACGCCTGTAAGAAAAATTCCATGGGTGTTTGTGTGTGTTTCTTGTGTATGTGTGTGTCGGGAAAACGTTTGTGAGTATGTTAGGGCAGTTCCAAGTGTTGATGGCTCTGCCGAGGCCCAGTGTGAGTGCTGTGTTGCGAGTGTGACAGTGTGTGTGTGTGTGTGTTTTCCGGTAACCATTGTGTATGCCTGTATGAAAAAGTCGATGGGTGTATTTGTGTGTTCTTGCGTATTGTGTTTCAGATCCACATTTGTGAGTGTGTGAGGGCAGTTCCAAGTGTTGATGTCTCTGCCGAGGTACAGAGTGAGTGCTGTGTTGTGAGTGTGAGAGTGTGTGTGTGTGTGTGTGTGTGTGTGTGTGTTTTCGGGTAACCATTGTGTATGCCTGTATGAAAAAGTCGATGGGTGTATTTGTGTGTTCTTGCGTATTGTGTTTCAGATCCACATTTGTGAGTGTGTGAGGGCAGTTCCAAGTGTTCACGAGTTTGCTGGATATCCAGTGTGAGTGTGTGTTGTGAGTGTGACAGTGTGTGTGCGTGTCTGTGTGTGTGTTTGCAGGAAACCAGTCTGTATGCCTATAAGAAAAATTCCATGGGTGTTTGTGTGTGTTTCTTCTGTATGTGTGTGTCGGGACCACATTTGTGAATATGTTAGGGCAGTTCCAAGTGTTGATGGCTCTGCTGGAGACCCAGTGAGAGTGCTGTGTTGTGAGTGTGATAGTGTGTGTGTGTCTCTGTGTGTGTGTGTGTTTGGGGGAACCCGACAGTGTATGCTTCTAAGAAAAAGTCGATGGGTGTTTGTGTGTGTTTCTTGTGTATGTGTGTGTCGGGACCACGTATGTGAGTATGTTGTGGCAGTTCCAAGTGCCAGTGTGAATGCTGTGTTGTGAGTGTGGCAGTGTGTGTTTCTGTGTGTGTTTGTGTTGGCGGGAAAACATTGTGTATGCCTGTAAGAATAAGTCGATGGATGTTTGTGTGAGTTTCATGTGTATGTGTGTGTCGCGACCACATTTGTCAATATTTTAGGGCAGTTCCAAGTGTTGATGGTTCTGCTGGATACCCATTGTGAGTGCTGTGTTGTAAGTGTGACTGTGTGTGTGTGTGTTCGCGGGAAACCGTTGTGTATGCCTGTAAGAAAAAGTCGATGGGTGTTTGTGTGTGTTTCTGGTGTATGTGTGTGTCGGGAAAACGTTTGTGAGTATGTTAGGGCAGTTCCAAGTGTTGATGGCTCTGCCGAGGCCCAGTGTGCGTACTGTGCTGTTAGTGTGACAGTGTGTGTGTGTGTGTGTGTGTGTTTGGGGAAACCCCACTCTGTCTGCCTGTAACTAAATGTTGATGGGTGTTTGTGTGTGTTTCTTGTGTATGTGTGGGTCGGGACCACGTTTGTTTGTATGTTAGGGCAGATTCAAGTGCCAGTGTGAATGCTGTGTTGTGAGTGTGATAGTGTGTGTGTGTGTGTTTGCGGAAACCATTGTGCATGACTGTAAGTAAAAGTCAATGGGAGTTTGTGTGTGTTTCTTGTGTATGTGTGTGTCGGGACCACGTTTGTGAGTATGTTAGGGCAGTTCCAAGTGTTGATGGCTATGCCGGGGACCCAGTGTGAGTGCTGTGTTGTGCGTGTGATAGTGTATGTGTGTGTGTGTGTGTGTTTTGCTGGATACCATTGTGTATGTCTGTAAGAAAAAGTCGTAGGGTGTTTTTGTGTGTTTCTTCTGCATGTGTGTTTCGGGACCACGTTTGTGAATATGTTAAGGTAATTCCAAGTGTTGATGGCTCTGCTGGAGATCCAATGTGATTGCTCTGTCGTGAGTGTGCCTTTTGTGTGTGTGTGTGTGTGTGTGTGTGTTTGCAGGAAACCATTGTGTATGCCTGCAAGAAAAAGTCGATGGGTGTTTGTGTGTGTTATTTGTATATGTGTGTGTCAGGACCATGTTTGTGATTATGTTAAAGCAGTTCCAAGTGTTGACGGCTGTGTTGGAGACCCAGTGTGAGTGCGGTGTTGTGAGTGTGATAGTGTGTGTGTGTCTGAGTGTGTTTCAGAACCCCCTGTGTACGCCTGTAAGAAAAATTCCATGGGTGTTTGTGTGTGTTTCTTGTGTATGTGTGTGTCGGGAAAACGTTTGTGAGTGTGTGAGGGCAGTTCCAAGTGTTGATGGCTCTGCCGAGGCCCAGTGTGAGTGCTGTGTTGCGAGTGTGACAGTGTGTGTGTGTGTGTGTGTGTGTTTTCCGGTAACCATTGTGTATGCCTGTATGAAAAAGTCGATGGGTGTATTTGTGTGTTCTTGCGTATTGTGTTTCAGATCCACATTTGTGAGTGTGTGAGGGCAGTTCCAAGTGTTGATGTCTCTGCCGAGGTACAGAGTGAGTGCTGTGTTGTGAGTGTGAGAGTGTGTGTGTGTGTGTGTGTGTGTTTTCGGGTAACCATTGTGTATGCCTGTATGAAAAAGTCGATGGGTGTATTTGTGTGTTCTTGCGTATTGTGTTTCAGATCCACATTTGTGAGTGTGTGAGGGCAGTTCCAAGTGTTCATGAGTTTGCTGGATATCCAGTGTGAGTGTGTGTTGTGAGTGTGACAGTGTGTGTGCGTGTCTGTGTGTGTGTTTGCAGGAAACCAGTCTGTATGCCTATAAGAAAAATTCCATGGGTGTTTGTGTGTGTTTCTTCTGTATGTGTGTGTCGGGACCACATTTGTGAATATGTTAGGGCAGTTCCAAGTGTTGATGGCTCTGCTGGAGACCCAGTGAGAGTGCTGTGTTGTGAGTGTGATAGTGTGTGTGTGTCTCTGTGTGTGTGTGTGTTTGGGGGAACCCCACAGTGTATGCTTCTAAGCAAAAGTCGATGGGTGTTTGTGTGTGTTTCTTGTGTATGTGTGTGTCGGGACCACGTATGTGAGTATGTTGTGGCAGTTCCAAGTGCCAGTGTGAATGCTGTGTTGTGAGTGTGGCAGTGTGTGTTTCTGTGTGTGTTTGTGTTTGCGGGAAAACATTGTGTATGCCTGTAAGAATAAGGCGATGGATGTTTGTGTGAGTTTCATGTGTATGTGTGTGTCGCGACCACATTTGTCAATATTTTAGGGCAGTTCCAAGTGTTGATGGTTCTGCTGGATACCCATTGTGAGTGCTGTGTTGTAAGTGTGACTGTGTGTGTGTGTGTTCGCGGGAAACCGTTGTGTATGCCTGTAAGAAAAAGTCGATGGGTGTTTGTGTGTGTTTCTTGTGTATGTGTGTGTCGGGAAAACGTTTGTGAGTATGTTAGGGCAGTTCCAAGTGTTGATGGCTCTGCCGAGGCCCAGTGTGCGTACTGTGCTGTTAGTGTGACAGTGTGTGTGTGTGTGTGTGTGTGTGTTTGGGGAAACCCCACTCTGTCTGCCTGTAACAAAATGTTGATGGGTGTTTGTGTGTGTTTCTTGTGTATGTGTGTGTCGGGACCACGTTTGTTTGTATGTTAGGGCAGATTCAAGTGCCAGTGTGAATGCTGTGTTGTGAGTGTGATAGTGTGTGTGTGTGTTTGCGGAAACCATTGTGCATGACTGTAAGTAAAAGTCAATGGGAGTTTGTGTGTGTTTCTTGTGTATGTGTGTGTCGGGACCACGTTTGTGAGTATGTTAGGGCAGTTCCAACTGTTGATGGCTATGCCGGGGACCCAGTGTGAGTGCTGTGTTGTGCGTGTGATAGTGTATGTGTGTGTGTGTGTGTGTGTTTTGCTGGATACCATTGTGTATGTCTGTAAGAAAAAGTCGTAGGGTGTTTTTGTGTGTTTCTTCTGCATGTGTGTTTCGGGACCACGTTTGTGAATATGTTAAGGTAATTCCAAGTGTTCATGGCTCTGCTGGAGATCCAATGTGAGTGCTCTGTCGTGAGTGTGACTTTTATGTGTGTGTGTGTGTGTGTGTTTGCAGGAAACCATTGTGTATGCCTGCAAGAAAAAGTCGATGGGTGTTTGTGTGTGTTATTTGTATATGTGTGTGTCAGGACCATGTTTGTGATTATGTTAAAGCAGTTTCAAGTGTTGACGGCTGTGTTGGAGACCCAGTGTGAGTGCGGTGTTGTGAGTGTGATAGTGTGTGTGTGTCTGTGTGTGTTTCAGAACCCCCTGTGTACGCCTGTAAGAAAAATTCCATGGGTGTTTGTGTGTGTTTCTTGTGTATGTGTGTGTCGGGAAAACGTTTGTGAGTATGTTAGGGCAGTTCCAAGTGTTGATGGCTCTGCCGAGGCCCAGTGTGAGTGCTGTGTTGCGAGTGTGACAGTGTGTGTGTGTGTGTGTTTTCCGGTAACCATTGTGTATGCCTGTATGAAAAAGTCGATGGGTGTATTTGTGTGTTCTTGCGTATTGTGTTTCAGATCCACATTTGTGAGTGTGTGAGGGCAGTTCCAAGTGTTGATGTCTCTGCCGAGGTACAGAGTGAGTGCTGTGTTGTGAGTGTGAGAGTGTGTGTGTGTGTGTGTGTGTGTGTGTGTGTTTTCGGGTAACCATTGTGTATGCCTGTATGAAAAAGTCGATGGGTGTATTTGTGTGTTCTTGCGTATTGTGTTTCAGATCCACATTTGTGAGTGTGTGAGGGCAGTTCCAAGTGTTCACGAGTTTGCTGGATATCCAGTGTGAGTGTGTGTTGTGAGTGTGACAGTGTGTGTGCGTGTCTGTGTGTGTGTTTGCAGGAAACCAGTCTGTATGCCTATAAGAAAAATTCCATGGGTGTTTGTGTGTGTTTCTTCTGTATGTGTGTGTCGGGACCACATTTGTGAATATGTTAGGGCAGTTCCAAGTGTTGATGGCTCTGCTGGAGACCCAGTGAGAGTGCTGTGTTGTGAGTGTGATAGTGTGTGTGTGTCTCTGTGTGTGTGTGTGTTTGGGGGAACCCGACAGTGTATGCTTCTAAGAAAAAGTCGATGGGTGTTTGTGTGTGTTTCTTGTGTATGTGTGTGTCGGGACCACGTATGTGAGTATGTTGTGGCAGTTCCAAGTGCCAGTGTGAATGCTGTGTTGTGAGTGTGGCAGTGTGTGTTTCTGTGTGTGTTTGTGTTGGCGGGAAAACATTGTGTATGCCTGTAAGAATAAGTCGATGGATGTTTGTGTGAGTTTCATGTGTATGTGTGTGTCGCGACCACATTTGTCAATATTTTAGGGCAGTTCCAAGTGTTGATGGTTCTGCTGGATACCCATTGTGAGTGCTGTGTTGTAAGTGTGACTGTGTGTGTGTGTGTTCGCGGGAAACCGTTGTGTATGCCTGTAAGAAAAAGTCGATGGGTGTTTGTGTGTGTTTCTGGTGTATGTGTGTGTCGGGAAAACGTTTGTGAGTATGTTAGGGCAGTTCCAAGTGTTGATGGCTCTGCCGAGGCCCAGTGTGCGTACTGTGCTGTTAGTGTGACAGTGTGTGTGTGTGTGTGTGTGTGTTTGGGGAAACCCCACTCTGTCTGCCTGTAACTAAATGTTGATGGGTGTTTGTGTGTGTTTCTTGTGTATGTGTGGGTCGGGACCACGTTTGTTTGTATGTTAGGGCAGATTCAAGTGCCAGTGTGAATGCTGTGTTGTGAGTGTGATAGTGTGTGTGTGTGTGTTTGCGGAAACCATTGTGCATGACTGTAAGTAAAAGTCAATGGGAGTTTGTGTGTGTTTCTTGTGTATGTGTGTGTCGGGACCACGTTTGTGAGTATGTTAGGGCAGTTCCAAGTGTTGATGGCTATGCCGGGGACCCAGTGTGAGTGCTGTGTTGTGCGTGTGATAGTGTATGTGTGTGTGTGTGTGTGTGTTTTGCTGGATACCATTGTGTATGTCTGTAAGAAAAAGTCGTAGGGTGTTTTTGTGTGTTTCTTCTGCATGTGTGTTTCGGGACCACGTTTGTGAATATGTTAAGGTAATTCCAAGTGTTGATGGCTCTGCTGGAGATCCAATGTGATTGCTCTGTCGTGAGTGTGCCTTTTGTGTGTGTGTGTGTGTGTGTGTTTGCAGGAAACCATTGTGTATGCCTGCAAGAAAAAGTCGATGGGTGTTTGTGTGTGTTATTTGTATATGTGTGTGTCAGGACCATGTTTGTGATTATGTTAAAGCAGTTCCAAGTGTTGACGGCTGTGTTGGAGACCCAGTGTGAGTGCGGTGTTGTGAGTGTGATAGTGTGTGTGTGTCTGTGTGTGTTTCAGAACCCCCTGTGTACGCCTGTAAGAAAAATTCCATGGGTGTTTGTGTGTGTTTCTTGTGTATGTGTGTGTCGGGAAAACGTTTGTGAGTGTGTGAGGGCAGTTCCAAGTGTTGATGGCTCTGCCGAGGCCCAGTGTGAGTGCTGTGTTGCGAGTGTGACAGTGTGTGTGTGTGTGTGTGTGTGTTTTCCGGTAACCATTGTGTATGCCTGTATGAAAAAGTCGATGGGTGTATTTGTGTGTTCTTGCGTATTGTGTTTCAGATCCACATTTGTGAGTGTGTGAGGGCAGTTCCAAGTGTTGATGTCTCTGCCGAGGTACAGAGTGAGTGCTGTGTTGTGAGTGTGAGAGTGTGTGTGTGTGTGTGTGTGTTTTCGGGTAACCATTGTGTATGCCTGTATGAAAAACTCGATGGGTGTATTTGTGTGTTCTTGCGTATTGTGTTTCAGATCCACATTTGTGAGTGTGTGAGGGCAGTTCCAAGTGTTCACGAGTTTGCTGGATATCCAGTGTGAGTGTGTGTTGTGAGTGTGACAGTGTGTGTGCGTGTCTGTGTGTGTGTTTGCAGGAAACCAGTCTGTATGCCTATAAGAAAAATTCCATGGGTGTTTGTGTGTGTTTCTTCTGTATGTGTGTGTCGGGACCACATTTGTGAATATGTTAGGGCAGTTCCAAGTGTTGATGGCTCTGCTGGAGACCCAGTGAGAGTGCTGTGTTGTGAGTGTGATAGTGTGTGTGTGTCTCTGTGTGTGTGTGTGTTTGGGGGAACCCCACAGTGTATGCCTGTAAGAAAAAGTCGATGGGTGTTTGTGTGTGTTTCTTGTGTATGTGTGTGTCGACACCACGTATGTGAGTATGTTGTGGCAGTTCCAAGTGCCAGTGTGAATGCTGTGTTGTGAGTGTGGCAGTGTGTGTTTCTGTGTGTGTTTGTGTTGGCGGGAAAACATTGTGTATGCCTGTAAGAATAAGTCGATGGATGTTTGTGTGAGTTTCATGTGTATGTGTGTGTCGTGACCACATTTGTCAATATTTTAGGGCAGTTCCAAGTGTTGATGGTTCTGCTGGATACCCATTGTGAGTGCTGTGTTGTAAGTGTGACTGTGTGTGTGTGTGTTCGCGGGAAACCGTTGTGTATGCCTGTAAGAAAAAGTCGATGTGTGTTTGTGTGTGTTTCTTGTGTAAATGTGTGTCGGGAAAACGTTTGTGAGTATGTTAGGGCAGTTCCAAGTGTTGATGGCTCTGCCGAGGCCCAGTGTGCGTACTGTGCTGTTAGTGTGACAGTGTGTGTGTGTGTGTGTGTGTGTGTGTGTGTGTGTGTGTTTGGGGAAACCCCACTCTGTCTGCCTGTAACAAAAAGTTGATGGGTGTTTGTGTTTGTTTCTTCTGTATGTGTGTGTCGGGACCACGTTTGTTTGTATGCTAGGGCAGATTCAAGTGCCAGTGTGAAGGCTGTGTTGTGAGTGTGATAGTGTGTGTGTGTCTGTTTGCGGAAACCATTGTGCATGACTGTAAGTAAAAGTCAATGGGAGTTTGTGTGTGTTTCTTGTGTATGTGTGTGTCGGGACCACGTTTGTGAGTATGTTAGGGCAGTTCCAACTGTTGATGGCTATGCCGGGGACCCAGTGTGAGTGCTGTGTTGTGCGTGTGATAGTGTATGTGTTTGTGTGTGTGTGTTTTGCTGGATACCATTGTGTATGTCTGTAAGAAAAAGTCGTAGGGTGTTTTTGTGTGTTTCTTCTGCATGTGTGTTTCGGGACCACGTTTGTGAATATGTTAAGGTAATTCCAAGTGTTCATGGCTCTGCTGGAGATCCAATGTGAGTGCTCTGTCGTGAGTGTGACTTTTGTGTGTGTGTGTGTGTGTGTGTTTGCAGGAAACCATTGTGTATGCCTGCAAGAAAAAGTCGATGGGTGTTTGTGTGTGTTATTTGTATATGTGTGTGTAAGGACCATGTTTGTGATTATGTTAAAGCAGTTCCAAGTGTTGACGGCTGTGTTGGAGACCCAGTGTGAGTGCTGTGTTGTGAGTGTGATAGTGTGTGTGTGTCTGTGTGTGTTTCAGAACCCCCTGTGTACGCCTGTAAGAAAAACTCAATGGGTGTTTGTGTGTGTTTCTTGTGTATGTGTGTGTCGGGAAAACGTTTGTGAGTATGTTAGGGCAGTTCCAAGTGTTGATGGCTCTGCCGAGGCCCAGTGTGAGTGCTGTGTTGCGAGTGTGACACTGTGTGTGTGTGTGTGTGTGTGTTTTCCGGTAACCATTGTGTATGCCTGTATGAAAAAGTCGATGGGTGTGTTTGTGTGTTCTTGCGTATTGTGTTTCAGATCCACATTTGTGAGTGTGTGAGGGCAGTTCCAAGTGTTGATGGCTCTGCTGGATACGCACTGTGAGTGCTGTGTTGTGAGTGTGATAGTGTGTGTGTGTGTTGTTTGCGGGAAACCATTGTGTACGCCTGTAAGAAAATGTCGATGGGTGTTTGTGTGTTTCTTGTGTATGTCTGTGTTGGGAAAACGTTTGTGAGTATGTTAGGGCAGTTCCAAGTGTTGATGTCTCTGCCGAGGTACAAAGTGAGTGCTGTGTTGTGAGTGTGAGAGTGTGTGTGTGTGTGTGTGTGTTTTCAGGTAACCATTGTGTATGCCTGTATGAAAAAGTCGATGGGTGTATTTGTGTGTTCTTGCGTATTGTGTTTCAGATCCACATTTGTGAGTGTGTGAGGGCAGTTCCAAGTGTTGATGTCTCTGCCGAGGCCCAGTGTGAGTGCTGTATTGCGAGTGTGACAGTGTGTGTGTGTGTTTTCGGGTAACCATTGTGTATGCCTGTATGAAAAAGTCGATGGGTGTATTTGTGTGTTCTTGCGTATTGTGTTTCAGATCCACATTTGTGAGTGTGTGAGGGCAGTTCCAAGTGTTCATGAGTTTGCTGGATATCCAGTGTGAGTGTGTGTTGTGAGTGTGACAGTGTGTGTGCGTGTCTGTGTGTGTGTTTGCAGGAAACCAGTCTGTATGCCTATAAGAAAAATTCCATGGGTGTTTGTGTGTGTTTCTTCTGTATGTGTGTGTCGGGACCACATTTGTGAATATGTTAGGGCAGTTCCAAGTGTTGATGGCTCTGCTGGAGACCCAGTGAGAGTGCTGTGTTGTGAGTGTGATAGTGTGTGTGTGTCTCTGTGTGTGTGTGTGTTTGGGGGAACCCGACAGTGTATGCTTCTAAGAAAAAGTCGATGGGTGTTTGTTTCTTGTGTATGTGTGTGTCGGGACCACGTATGTGAGTATGTTGTGGCAGTTCCAAGTGCCAGTGTGAATGCTGTGTTGTGAGTGTGGCAGTGTGTGTTTCTGTGTGTGTTTGTGTTGGCGGGAAAACATTGTGTATGCCTGTAAGAATAAGTCGATGGATGTTTGTGTGAATTTCATGTGTATGTGTGTGTCGCGACCACATTTGTCAATATTTTAGGGCAGTTCCAAGTGTTGATGGTTCTGCTGGATACCCATTGTGAGTGCTGTGTTGTAAGTGTGACTGTGTGTGTGTGTGTTCGCGGGAAACCGTTGTGTATGCCTGTAAGAAAAAGTCGATGTGTGTTTGTGTGTGTTTCTTGTGTAAATGTGTGTCGGGAAAACGTTTGTGAGTATGTTAGGGCAGTTCCAAGTGTTGATGGCTCTGCCGAGGCCCAGTGTGCGTACTGTGCTGTTAGTGTGACAGTGTGTGTGTGTGTGTGTGTGTGTGTGTGTGTGTGTGTTTGGGGAAACCCCACTCTGTCTGCCTGTAACAAAAAGTTGATGGGTGTTTGTGTGTGTTTCTTCTGTATGTGTGTGTCGGGACCACGTTTGTTTGTATGCTAGGGCAGATTCAAGTGCCAGTGTGAAGGCTGTGTTGTGAGTGTGATAGTGTGTGTGTGTGTGTTTGCGGAAACCATTGTGCATGACTGTAAGTAAAAGTCAATGGGAGTTTGTGTGTGTTTCTTGTGTATGTGTGTGTCGGGACCACGTTTGTGAGTATGTTAGGGCAGTTCCAACTGTTGATGGCTATGCCGGGGACCCAGTGTGAGTGCTGTGTTGTGCGTGTGATAGTGTATGTGTTTGTGTGTGTGTGTTTTGCTGGATACCATTGTGTATGTCTGTAAGAAAAAGTCGTAGGGTGTTTTTGTGTGTTTCTTCTGCATGTGTGTTTCGGGACCACGTTTGTGAATATGTTAAGGTAATTCCAAGTGTTCATGGCTCTGCTGGAGATCCAATGTGAGTGCTCTGTCGTGAGTGTGACTTTTGTGTGTGTGTGTGTGTGTGTGTTTGCAGGAAACCATTGTGTATGCCTGGAAGAAAAAGTCGATGGGTGTTTGTGTGTGTTATTTGTATATGTGTGTGTCAGGACCATGTTTGTGATTATGTTAAAGCAGTTCCAAGTGTTGACGGCTGTGTTGGAGACCCAGTGTGAGTGCTGTGTTGTGAGTGTGATAGTGTGTGTGTGTCTGTGTGTGTTTCAGAACCCCCTGTGTACGCCTGTAAGAAAAACTCAATGGGTGTTTGTGTGTGTTTCTTGTGTATGTGTGTGTCGGGAAAACGTTTGTGAGTATGTTAGGGCAGTTCCAAGTGTTGATGGCTCTGCCGAGGCCCAGTGTGAGTGCTGTGTTGCGAGTGTGACACTGTGTGTGTGTGTGTGTGTGTGTGTGTTTTCCGGTAACCATTGTGTATGCCTGTATGAAAAAGTCGATGGGTGTGTTTGTGTGTTCTTGCGTATTGTGTTTCAGATCCACATTTGTGAGTGTGTGAGGGCAGTTCCAAGTGTTGATGGCTCTGCTGGATACGCACTGTGAGTGCTGTGTTGTGAGTGTGATAGTGTGTGTGTGTGTTGTTTGCGGGAAACCATTGTGTACGCCTGTAAGAAAATGTCGATGGGTGTTTGTGTGTTTCTTGTGTATGTCTGTGTTGGGAAAACGTTTGTGAGTATGTTAGGGCAGTTCCAAGTGTTGATGTCTCTGCCGAGGTACAAAGTGAGTGCTGTGTTGTGAGTGTGAGAGTGTGTGTGTGTGTGTGTGTGTGTTTTCAGGTAACCATTGTGTATGCCTGTATGAAAAAGTCGATGGGTGTATTTGTGTGTTCTTGCGTATTGTGTTTCAGATCCACATTTGTGAGTGTGTGAGGGCAGTTCCAAGTGTTGATGTCTCTGCCGAGGCCCAGTGTGAGTGCTGTATTGCGAGTGTGACAGTGTGTGTGTGTGTGTGTGTTTTCGGGTAACCATTGTGTATGCCTGTATGAAAAAGTCGATGGGTGTATTTGTGTGTTCTTGCGTATTGTGTTTCAGATCCACATTTGTGAGTGTGTGAGGGCAGTTCCAAGTGTTCATGAGTTTGCTGGATATCCAGTGTGAGTGTGTGTTGTGAGTGTGACAGTGTGTGTGCGTGTCTGTGTGTGTGTTTGCAGGAAACCAGTCTGTATGCCTATAAGAAAAATTCCATGGGTGTTTGTGTGTGTTTCTTCTGTATGTGTGTGTCGGGACCACATTTGTGAATATGTTAGGGCAGTTCCAAGTGTTGATGGCTCTGCTGGAGACCCAGTGAGAGTGCTGTGTTGTGAGTGTGATAGTGTGTGTGTGTCTCTGTGTGTGTGTGTGTTTGGGGGAACCCGACAGTGTATGCTTCTAAGAAAAAGTCGATGGGTGTTTGTGTGTGTTTCTTGTGTATGTGTGTGTCGGGACCACGTATGTGAGTATGTTGTGGCAGTTCCAAGTGCCAGTGTGAATGCTGTGTTGTGAGTGTGGCAGTGTGTGTTTCTGTGTGTGTTTGTGTTGGCGGGAAAACATTGTGTATGCCTGTAAGAATAAGTCGATGGATGTTTGTGTGAATTTCATGTGTATGTGTGTGTCGCGACCACATTTGTCAATATTTTAGGGCAGTTCCAAGTGTTGATGGTTCTGCTGGATACCCATTGTGAGTGCTGTGTCGTAAGTGTGACTGTGTGTGTGTGTGTTCGCGGGAAACCGTTGTGTATGCCTGTAAGAAAAAGTCGATGGGTGTTTGTGTGTGTTTCTTGTGTATGTGTGTGTCGGGAAAACGTTTGTGAGTATGTTAGGGCAGTTCCAAGTGTTGATGGCTCTGCCGAGGCCCAGTGTGCGTACTGTGCTGTTAGTGTGACAGTGTGTGTGTGTGTGTGTGTGTGTGTGTGTTTGGGGAAACCCCACTCTGTCTGCCTGTAACAAAATGTTGATGGGTGTTTGTGTGTGTTTCTTGTGTATGTGTGGGTCGGGACCACGTTTGTTTGTATGTTAGGGCAGATTCAAGTGCCAGTGTGAATGCTGTGTTGTGAGTGTGATAGTGTGTGTGTGTGTGTGTTTGCGGAAACCATTGTGCATGACTGTAAGTAAAAGTCCATGGGAGTTTGTGTGTGTTTCTTGTGTATGTGTGTGTCGGGACCACGTTTGTGAGTATGTTAGGGCAGTTCCAACTGTTGATGGCTATGCCGGGGACCCAGTGTGAGTGCTGTGTTGTGCGTGTGATAGTGTATGTGTGTGTGTGTGTGTGTTTTGCTGGATACCATTGTGCATGTCTGTAAGAAAAAGTCGTAGGGTGTTTTTGTGTGTTTCTTCTGCATGTGTGTTTCGGGACCACGTTTGTGAATATGTTAAGGTAATTCCAAGTGTTCATGGCTCTGCTGGAGATCCAATGTGAGTGCTCTGTCGTGAGTGTGACTTTTGTGTGTGTGTGTGTGTGTGTGTGTGTTTGCAGGAAACCATTGTGTATGCCTGCAAGAAAAAGTCGATGGGTGTTTGTGTGTGTTATTTGTATATGTGTGTGTCAGGACCATGTTTGTGATTATGTTAAAGCAGTTCCAAGTGTTGACGGCTGTGTTGGAGACCCAGTGTGAGTGCGGTGTTGTGAGTGTGATAGTGTGTGTGTGTCTGTGTGTGTTTCAGAACCCCCTGTGTACGCCTGTAAGAAAAATTCCATGGGTGTTTGTGTGTGTTTCTTGTGTATGTGTGTGTCGGGAAAACGTTTGTGAGTATGTTAGGGCAGTTCCAAGTGTTGATGGCTCTGCCGAGGCCCAGTGTGAGTGCTGTGTTGCGAGTGTGACAGTGTGTGTGTGTGTGTGTGTGTTTTCCGGTAACCATTGTGTATGCCTGTATGAAAAAGTCGATGGGTGTATTTGTGTGTTCTTGCGTATTGTGTTTCAGATCCACATTTGTGAGTGTGTGAGGGCAGTTCCAAGTGTTGATGTCTCTGCCGAGGTACAGAGTGAGTGCTGTGTTGTGAGTGTGAGAGTGTGTGTGTGTGTGTGTGTGTGTTTTCGGGTAACCATTGTGTATGCCTGTATGAAAAAGTCGATGGGTGTATTTGTGTGTTCTTGCGTATTGTGTTTCAGATCCACATTTGTGAGTGTGTGAGGGCAGTTCCAAGTGTTCATGAGTTTGCTGGATATCCAGTGTGAGTGTGTGTTGTGAGTGTGACAGTGTGTGTGCGTGTCTGTGTGTGTGTTTGCAGGAAACCAGTCTGTATGCCTATAAGAAAAATTCCATGGGTGTTTGTGTGTGTTTCTTCTGTATGTGTGTGTCGGGACCACATTTGTGAATATGTTAGGGCAGTTCCAAGTGTTGATGGCTCTGCTGGAGACCCAGTGAGAGTGCTGTGTTGTGAGTGTGATAGTGTGTGTGTGTCTCTGTGTGTGTGTGTGTTTGGGGGAACCCCACAGTGTATGCTTCTAAGAAAAAGTCGATGGGTGTTTGTGTGTGTTTCTTGTGTATGTGTGTGTCGGGACCACGTATGTGAGTATGTTGTGGCAGTTCCAAGTGCCAGTGTGAATGCTGTGTTGTGAGTGTGGCAGTGTGTGTTTCTGTGTGTGTTTGTGTTGGCGGGAAAACATTGTGTATGCCTGTAAGAATAAGTCGATGGATGTTTGTGTGAGTTTCATGTGTATGTGTGTGTCGCGACCACATTTGTCAATATTTTAGGGCAGTTCCAAGTGTTGATGGTTCTGCTGGATACCCATTGTGAGTGCTGTGTTGTAAGTGTGACTGTGTGTGTGTGTGTTCGCGGGAAACCGTTGTGTATGCCTGTAAGAAAAAGTCGATGGGTGTTTGTGTGTGTTTCTTGTGTATGTGTGTGTCGGGAAAACGTTTGTGAGTATGTTAGGGCAGTTCCAAGTGTTGATGGCTCTGCCGAGGCCCAGTGTGCGTACTGTGGTGTTAGTGTGACAGTGTGTGTGTGTGTGTGTGTGTGTGTGTGTGTTTGGGGAAACCCCACTCTGTCTGCCTGTAACAAAATGTTGATGGGTGTTTGTGTGTGTTTCTTGTGTATGTGTGTGTCGGGACCACGTTTGTTTGTATGTTAGGGCAGATTCAAGTGCCAGTGTGAATGCTGTGGGGTGAGTGTGATAGTGTGTGTGTGTGTGTTTGCGGAAACCATTGTGCATGACTGTAAGTAAAAGTCAATGGGAGTTTGTGTGTGTTTCTTGTGTATGTGTGTGTCGGGACCACGTTTGTGAGTATGTTAGGGCAGTTCCAAGTGTTGATGGCTATGCCGGGGACCCAGTGTGAGTGCTGTGTTGTGCGTGTGATAGTGTATGTGTGTGTGTGTGTGTGTGTTTTGCTGGATACCATTGTGTATGTCTGTAAGAAAAAGTCGTAGGGTGTTTTTGTGTGTTTCTTCTGCATGTGTGTTTCGGGACCACGTTTGTGAATATGTTAAGGTAATTCCAAGTGTTCATGGCTCTGCTGGAGATCCAATGTGAGTGCTCTGTCGTGAGTGTGACTTTTGTGTGTGTGTGTGTGTGTGTGTGTGTTTGCAGGAAACCATTGTGTATGCCTGCAAGAAAAAGTCGATGGGTGTTTGTGTGTGTTATTTGTATATGTGTGTGTCAGGACCATGTTTGTGATTATGTTAAAGCAGTTCCAAGTGTTGACGGCTGTGTTGGAGACCCAGTGTGAGTGCGGTGTTGTGAGTGTGATAGTGTGTGTGTGTCTGAGTGTGTTTCAGAACCCCCTGTGTACGCCTGTAAGAAAAATTCCATGGGTGTTTGTGTGTGTTTCTTGTGTATGTGTGTGTCGGGAAAACGTTTGTGAGTGTGTGAGGGCAGTTCCAAGTGTTGATGGCTCTGCCGAGGCCCAGTGTGAGTGCTGTGTTGCGAGTGTGACAGTGTGTGTGTGTGTGTGTGTGTGTGTTTTCCGGTAACCATTGTGTATGCCTGTATGAAAAAGTCGATGGGTGTATTTGTGTGTTCTTGCGTATTGTGTTTCAGATCCACATTTGTGAGTGTGTGAGGGCAGTTCCAAGTGTTGATGTCTCTGCCGAGGTACAGAGTGAGTGCTGTGTTGTGAGTGTGAGAGTGTGTGTGTGTGTGTGTGTGTTTTCGGGTAACCATTGTGTATGCCTGTATGAAAAAGTCGATGGGTGTATTTGTGTGTTCTTGCGTATTGTGTTTCAGATCCACATTTGTGAGTGTGTGAGGGCAGTTCCAAGTGTTCACGAGTTTGCTGGATATCCAGTGTGAGTGTGTGTTGTGAGTGTGACAGTGTGTGTGCGTGTCTGTGTGTGTGTTTGCAGGAAACCAGTCTGTATGCCTATAAGAAAAATTCCATGGGTGTTTTTGTGTGTTTCTTCTGTATGTGTGTGTCGGGACCACATTTGTGAATATGTTAGGGCAGTTCCAAGTGTTGATGGCTCTGCTGGAGACCCAGTGAGAGTGCTGTGTTGTGAGTGTGATAGTGTGTGTGTGTCTCTGTGTGTGTGTGTGTTTGGGGGAACCCGACAGTGTATGCTTCTAAGAAAAAGTCGATGGGTGTTTGTGTGTGTTTCTTGTGTATGTGTGTGTCGGGACCACGTATGTGAGTATGTTGTGGCAGTTCCAAGTGCCAGTGTGAATGCTGTGTTGTGAGTGTGGCAGTGTGTGTTTCTGTGTGTGTTTGTGTTGGCGGGAAAACATTGTGTATGCCTGTAAGAATAAGTCGATGGATGTTTGTGTGAATTTCATGTGTATGTGTGTGTCGCGACCACATTTGTCAATATTTTAGGGCAGTTCCAAGTGTTGATGGTTCTGCTGGATACCCATTGTGAGTGCTGTGTCGTAAGTGTGACTGTGTGTGTGTGTGTTCGCGGGAAACCGTTGTGTATGCCTGTAAGAAAAAGTCGATGGGTGTTTGTGTGTGTTTCTTGTGTATGTGTGTGTCGGGAAAACGTTTGTGAGTATGTTAGGGCAGTTCCAAGTGTTGATGGCTCTGCCGAGGCCCAGTGTGCGTACTGTGCTGTTAGTGTGACAGTGTGTGTGTGTGTGTGTGTGTGTGTGTGTGTTTGGGGAAACCCCACTCTGTCTGCCTGTAACAAAATGTTGATGGGTGTTTGTGTGTGTTTCTTGTGTATGTGTGGGTCGGGACCACGTTTGTTTGTATGTTAGGGCAGATTCAAGTGCCAGTGTGAATGCTGTGTTGTGAGTGTGATAGTGTGTGTGTGTGTGTGTTTGCGGAAACCATTGTGCATGACTGTAAGTAAAAGTCAATGGGAGTTTGTGTGTGTTTCTTGTGTATGTGTGTGTCGGGACCACGTTTGTGAGTATGTTAGGGCAGTTCCAACTGTTGATGGCTATGCCGGGGACCCAGTGTGAGTGCTGTGTTGTGCGTGTGATAGTGTATGTGTGTGTGTGTGTGTGTTTTGCTGGATACCATTGTGCATGTCTGTAAGAAAAAGTCGTAGGGTGTTTTTGTGTGTTTCTTCTGCATGTGTGTTTCGGGACCACGTTTGTGAATATGTTAAGGTAATTCCAAGTGTTCATGGCTCTGCTGGAGATCCAATGTGAGTGCTCTGTCGTGAGTGTGACTTTTGTGTGTGTGTGTGTGTGTGTGTGTGTTTGCAGGAAACCATTGTGTATGCCTGCAAGAAAAAGTCGATGGGTGTTTGTGTGTGTTATTTGTATATGTGTGTGTCAGGACCATGTTTGTGATTATGTTAAAGCAGTTCCAAGTGTTGACGGCTGTGTTGGAGACCCAGTGTGAGTGCGGTGTTGTGAGTGTGATAGTGTGTGTGTGTCTGTGTGTGTTTCAGAACCCCCTGTGTACGCCTGTAAGAAAAATTCCATGGGTGTTTGTGTGTGTTTCTTGTGTATGTGTGTGTCGGGAAAACGTTTGTGAGTATGTTAGGGCAGTTCCAAGTGTTGATGGCTCTGCCGAGGCCCAGTGTGAGTGCTGTGTTGCGAGTGTGACAGTGTGTGTGTGTGTGTGTTTTCCGGTAACCATTGTGTATGCCTGTATGAAAAAGTCGATGGGTGTATTTGTGTGTTCTTGCGTATTGTGTTTCAGATCCACATTTGTGAGTGTGTGAGGGCAGTTCCAAGTGTTGATGTCTCTGCCGAGGTACAGAGTGAGTGCTGTGTTGTGAGTGTGAGAGTGTGTGTGTGTGTGTGTGTGTGTTTTCGGGTAACCATTGTGTATGCCTGTATGAAAAAGTCGATGGGTGTATTTGTGTGTTCTTGCGTATTGTGTTTCAGATCCACATTTGTGAGTGTGTGAGGGCAGTTCCAAGTGTTCACGAGTTTGCTGGATATCCAGTGTGAGTGTGTGTTGTGAGTGTGACAGTGTGTGTGCGTGTCTGTGTGTGTGTTTGCAGGAAACCAGTCTGTATGCCTATAAGAAAAATTCCATGGGTGTTTGTGTGTGTTTCTTCTGTATGTGTGTGTCGGGACCACATTTGTGAATATGTTAGGGCAGTTCCAAGTGTTGATGGCTCTGCTGGAGACCCAGTGAGAGTGCTGTGTTGTGAGGGTGATAGTGTGTGTGTGTCTCTGTGTGTGTGTGTGTGTTTAAGGGAACCCCACAGTGTATGCTTCTAAGAAAAAGTCGATGGGTGTTTGTGTGTGTTTCTTGTGTATGTGTGTGTCGGGACCACGTATGTGAGTATGTTGTGGCAGTTCCAAGTGCCAGGGTGAATGCTGTGTTGTGAGTGTGGCAGTGTGTGTTTCTGTGTGTGTTTGTGTTGGCGGGAAAACATTGTGTATGCCTGTAAGAATAAGTCGATGGATGTTTGTGTGAGTTTCATGTGTATGTGTGTGTCGCGACCACATTTGTCAATATTTTAGGGCAGTTCCAAGTGTTGATGGTTCTGCTGGATACCCATTGTGAGTGCTGTGTTGTAAGTGTGACTCTGTGTGTGTGTGTTCGCGGGAAACCGTTGTGTATGCCTGTAAGAAAAAGTCGATGGGTGTTTGTGTGTGTTTCTTGTGTATGTGTGTGTCGGGAAAACGTTTGTGAGTATGTTAGGGCAGTTCCAAGTGTTGATGGCTCTGCCGAGGCCCAGTGTGCGTACTGTGCTGTTAGTGTGACAGTGTGTGTGTGTGTGTGTGTGTGTGTGTGTTTGGGGAAACCCCACTCTGTCTGCCTGTAACAAAATGTTGATGGGTGTTTGTGTGTGTTTCTTGTGTATGTGTGTGTCGGGACCACGTTTGTTTGTATGCTAGGGCAGATTCAAGTGCCAGTGTGAATGCTGTGTTGTGAGTGTGATAGTGTGTGTGTGTGTGTGTGTTTGCGGAAACCATTGTGCATGACTGTAAATAAAAGTCAATGGGAGTTTGTGTGTGTTTCTTGTGTATGTGTGTGTCGGGACCACGTTTGTGAGTATGTTAGGGCAGTTCCAACTGTTGATGGCTATGCCGGGGACCCAGTGTGAGTGCTGTGTTGTGCGTGTGATAGTGTATGTGTGTGTGTGTGTGTGTTTTGCTGGATACCATTGTGTATGTCTGTAAGAAAAAGTCGTAGGGTGTTTTTGTGTGTTTCTTCTGCATGTGTGTTTCGGGACCACGTTTGTGAATATGTTAAGGTAATTCCAAGTGTTCATGGCTCTGCTGGAGATCCAATGTGAGTGCTCTGTCGTGAGTGTGACTTTTGTGTGTGTGTGTGTGTGTGTGTGTTTGCAGGAAACCATTGTGTATGCCTGCAAGAAAAAGTCGATGGGTGTTTGTGTGTGTTATTTGTATATGTGTGTGTCAGGACCATGTTTGTGATTATGTTAAAGCAGTTTCAAGTGTTGACGGCTGTGTTGGAGACCCAGTGTGAGTGCGGTGTTGTGAGTGTGATAGTGTGTGTGTGTCTGTGTGTGTTTCAGAACCCCCTGTGTACGCCTGTAAGAAAAATTCCATGGGTGTTTGTGTGTGTTTCTTGTGTATGTGTGTGTCGGAAAAACGTTTGTGAGTATGTTAGGGCAGTTCCAAGTGTTGATGGCTTTGCCGAGGCCCAGTGTGAGTGCTGTGTTGCGAGTGTGACAGTGTGTGTGTGTGTGTGTGTGTGTTTTCCGGTAACCATTGTGTATGCCTGTATGAAAAAGTCGATGGGTGTATTTGTGTGTTCTTGCGTATTGTGTTTCAGATCCACATTTGTGAGTGTGTGAGGGCAGTTCCAAGTGTTGATGTCTCTGCCGAGGTACAGAGTGAGTGCTGTGTTGTGAGTGTGAGAGTGTGTGTGTGTGTGTGTGTGTGTGTTTTCGGGTAACCATTGTGTATGCCTGTATGAAAAAGTCGATGAGTGTATTTGTGTGTTCTTGCGTATTGTGTTTCAGATCCACATTTGTGAGTGTGTGAGGGCAGTTCCAAGTGTTCACGAGTTTGCTGGATATCCAGTGTGAGTGTGTGTTGTGAGTGTGACAGTGTGTGGGCGAGTCTGTGTGTGTGTTTGCAGGAAACCAGTCTGTATGCCTATAAGAAAAATTCCATGGGTGTTTGTGTGTGTTTCTTCTGTATGTGTGTGTCGGGACCACATTTGTGAATATGTTAGGGCAGTTCCAAGTGTTGATGGCTCTGCTGGAGACCCAGTGAGAGTGCTGTGTTGTGAGTGTGATAGTGTGTGTGTGTCTCTGTGTGTGTGTGTGTGTTTGGGGGAACCCCACAGTGTATGCTTCTAAGAAAAAGTCGATGGGTGTTTGTGTGTGTTTCTTGTGTATGTGTGTGTCGGGACCACGTATGTGAGTATGTTGTGGCAGTTCCAAGTGCCAGTGTGAATGCTGTGTTGTGAGTGTGGCAGTGTGTGTTTCTGTGTGTGTTTGTGTTGGCGGGAAAACATTGTGTATGCCTGTAAGAATAAGTCGATGGATGTGTGTGTGAGTTTCATGTGTATGTGTGTGTCGCGACCACATTTGTCAATATTTTAGGGCAGTTCCAAGTGTTGATGGTTCTGCTGGATACCCATTGTGAGTGCTGTGTTGTAAGTGTGACTGTGTGTGTGTGTGTTCGCGGGAAACCGTTGTGTATGCCTGTAAGAAAAAGTCGATGGGTGTTTGTGTGTGTTTCTTGTGTATGTGTGTGTCGGGAAAACGTTTGTGAGTATGTTAGGGCAGTTCCAAGTGTTGATGGCTCTGCCGAGGCCCAGTGTGCGTACTGTGCTGTTAGTGTGACAGTGTGTGTGTGTGTGTGTGTGTGTGTGTTTGGGGAAACCCCACTCTGTCTGCCTGTAACAAAATGTTGATGGGTGTTTGTGTGTGTTTCTTGTGTATGTGTGTGTCGGGACCACGTTTGTTTGTATGTTAGGGCAGATTCAAGTGCCAGTGTGAATGCTGTGTTGTGAGTGTGATAGTGTGTGTGTGTGTGTTTCCGGAAACCATTGTGCATGACTGTAAATAAAAGTCAATGGGAGTTTGTGTGTGTTTCTTGTGTATGTGTGTGTCGGGACCACGTTTGTGAGTATGTTAGGGCAGTTCCAACTGTTGATGGCTATGCCGGGGACCCAGTGTGAGTGCTGTGTTGTGCGTGTGATAGTGTATGTGTGTGTGTGTGTGTGTTTTGCTGGATACCATTGTGTATGTCTGTAAGAAAAAGTCGTAGGGTGTTTTTGTGTGTTTCTTCTGCATGTGTGTTTCGGGACGACGTTTGTGAATATGTTAAGGTAATTCCAAGTGTTCATGGCTCTGCTGGAGATCCAATGTGAGTGCTCTGTCGTGAGTGTGACTTTTGTGTGTGTGTGTGTGTGTGTGTGTTTGCAGGAAACCATTGTGTATGCCTGCAAGAAAAAGTCGATGGGTGTTTGTGTGTGTTATTTGTATATGTGTGTGTCAGGACCATGTTTGTGATTATGTTAAAGCAGTTTCAAGTGTTGACGGCTGTGTTGGAGACCCAGTGTGAGTGCGGTGTTGTGAGTGTGATAGTGTGTGTGTGTTTGTGTGTGTTTCAGAACCCCCTGTGTACGCGTGTAAGAAAAATTCCATGGGTGTTTGTGTGTGTTTCTTGTGTATGTGTGTGTCGGGAAAACGTTTGTGAGTATGTTAGGGCAGTTCCAAGTGTTGATGGCTCTGCCGAGGCCCAGTGTGCGTACTGTGCTGTTAGTGTGACAGTGTGTGTGTGTGTGTGTGTGTGTGTGTGTTTGGGGAAACCCCACTCTGTCTGCCTGTAACAAAATGTTGATGGGTGTTTGTGTGTGTTTCTTGTGTATGTGTGGGTCGGGACCACGTTTGTTTGTATGTTAGGGCAGATTCAAGTGCCAGTGTGAATGCTGTGTTGTGAGTGTGATAGTGTGTGTGTGTGTGTGTTTGCGGAAACCATTGTGCATGACTGTAAGTAAAAGTCAATGGGAGTTTGTGTGTGTTTCTTGTGTATGTGTGTGTCGGGACCACGTTTGTGAGTATGTTAGGGCAGTTCCAACTGTTGATGGCTATGCCGGGGACCCAGTGTGAGTGCTGTGTTGTGCGTGTGATAGTGTATGTGTGTGTGTGTGTGTGTTTTGCTGGATACCATTGTGCATGTCTGTAAGAAAAAGTCGTAGGGTGTTTTTGTGTGTTTCTTCTGCATGTGTGTTTCGGGACCACGTTTGTGAATATGTTAAGGTAATTCCAAGTGTTCATGGCTCTGCTGGAGATCCAATGTGAGTGCTCTGTCGTGAGTGTGACTTTTGTGTGTGTGTGTGTGTGTGTGTGTGTGTTTGCAGGAAACCATTGTGTATGCCTGCAAGAAAAAGTCGATGGGTGTTTGTGTGTGTTATTTGTATATGTGTGTGTCAGGACCATGTTTGTGATTATGTTAAAGCAGTTCCAAGTGTTGACGGCTGTGTTGGAGACCCAGTGTGAGTGCGGTGTTGTGAGTGTGATAGTGTGTGTGTGTCTGTGTGTGTTTCAGAACCCCCTGTGTACGCCTGTAAGAAAAATTCCATGGGTGTTTGTGTGTGTTTCTTGTGTATGTGTGTGTCGGGAAAACGTTTGTGAGTATGTTAGGGCAGTTCCAAGTGTTGATGGCTCTGCCGAGGCCCAGTGTGAGTGCTGTGTTGCGAGTGTGACAGTGTGTGTGTGTGTGTGTTTTCCGGTAACCATTGTGTATGCCTGTATGAAAAAGTCGATGGGTGTATTTGTGTGTTCTTGCGTATTGTGTTTCAGATCCACATTTGTGAGTGTGTGAGGGCAGTTCCAAGTGTTGATGTCTCTGCCGAGGTACAGAGTGAGTGCTGTGTTGTGAGTGTGAGAGTGTGTGTGTGTGTGTGTGTGTTTTCGGGTAACCATTGTGTATGCCTGTATGAAAAAGTCGATGGGTGTATTTGTGTGTTCTTGCGTATTGTGTTTCAGATCCACATTTGTGAGTGTGTGAGGGCAGTTCCAAGTGTTCACGAGTTTGCTGGATATCCAGTGTGAGTGTGTGTTGTGAGTGTGACAGTGTGTGTGCGTGTCTGTGTGTGTGTTTGCAGGAAACCAGTCTGTATGCCTATAAGAAAAATTCCATGGGTGTTTGTGTGTGTTTCTTCTGTATGTGTGTGTCGGGACCACATTTGTGAATATGTTAGGGCAGTTCCAAGTGTTGATGGCTCTGCTGGAGACCCAGTGAGAGTGCTGTGTTGTGAGGGTGATAGTGTGTGTGTGTCTCTGTGTGTGTGTGTGTGTTTAAGGGAACCCCACAGTGTATGCTTCTAAGAAAAAGTCGATGGGTGTTTGTGTGTGTTTCTTGTGTATGTGTGTGTCGGGACCACGTATGTGAGTATGTTGTGGCAGTTCCAAGTGCCAGGGTGAATGCTGTGTTGTGAGTGTGGCAGTGTGTGTTTCTGTGTGTGTTTGTGTTGGCGGGAAAACATTGTGTATGCCTGTAAGAATAAGTCGATGGATGTTTGTGTGAGTTTCATGTGTATGTGTGTGTCGCGACCACATTTGTCAATATTTTAGGGCAGTTCCAAGTGTTGATGGTTCTGCTGGATACCCATTGTGAGTGCTGTGTTGTAAGTGTGACTCTGTGTGTGTGTGTTCGCGGGAAACCGTTGTGTATGCCTGTAAGAAAAAGTCGATGGGTGTTTGTGTGTGTTTCTTGTGTATGTGTGTGTCGGGAAAACGTTTGTGAGTATGTTAGGGCAGTTCCAAGTGTTGATGGCTCTGCCGAGGCCCAGTGTGCGTACTGTGCTGTTAGTGTGACAGTGTGTGTGTGTGTGTGTGTGTGTGTGTTTGGGGAAACCCCACTCTGTCTGCCTGTAACAAAATGTTGATGGGTGTTTGTGTGTGTTTCTTGTGTATGTGTGTGTCGGGACCACGTTTGTTTGTATGCTAGGGCAGATTCAAGTGCCAGTGTGAATGCTGTGTTGTGAGTGTGATAGTGTGTGTGTGTGTGTGTGTTTGCGGAAACCATTGTGCATGACTGTAAATAAAAGTCAATGGGAGTTTGTGTGTGTTTCTTGTGTATGTGTGTGTCGGGACCACGTTTGTGAGTATGTTAGGGCAGTTCCAACTGTTGATGGCTATGCCGGGGACCCAGTGTGAGTGCTGTGTTGTGCGTGTGATAGTGTATGTGTGTGTGTGTGTGTGTTTTGCTGGATACCATTGTGTATGTCTGTAAGAAAAAGTCGTAGGGTGTTTTTGTGTGTTTCTTCTGCATGTGTGTTTCGGGACCACGTTTGTGAATATGTTAAGGTAATTCCAAGTGTTCATGGCTCTGCTGGAGATCCAATGTGAGTGCTCTGTCGTGAGTGTGACTTTTGTGTGTGTGTGTGTGTGTGTGTGTTTGCAGGAAACCATTGTGTATGCCTGCAAGAAAAAGTCGATGGGTGTTTGTGTGTGTTATTTGTATATGTGTGTGTCAGGACCATGTTTGTGATTATGTTAAAGCAGTTTCAAGTGTTGACGGCTGTGTTGGAGACCCAGTGTGAGTGCGGTGTTGTGAGTGTGATAGTGTGTGTGTGTCTGTGTGTGTTTCAGAACCCCCTGTGTACGCCTGTAAGAAAAATTCCATGGGTGTTTGTGTGTGTTTCTTGTGTATGTGTGTGTCGGAAAAACGTTTGTGAGTATGTTAGGGCAGTTCCAAGTGTTGATGGCTTTGCCGAGGCCCAGTGTGAGTGCTGTGTTGCGAGTGTGACAGTGTGTGTGTGTGTGTGTGTGTGTGTTTTCCGGTAACCATTGTGTATGCCTGTATGAAAAAGTCGATGGGTGTATTTGTGTGTTCTTGCGTATTGTGTTTCAGATCCACATTTGTGAGTGTGTGAGGGCAGTTCCAAGTGTTGATGTCTCTGCCGAGGTACAGAGTGAGTGCTGTGTTGTGAGTGTGAGAGTGTGTGTGTGTGTGTGTGTGTGTTTTCGGGTAACCATTGTGTATGCCTGTATGAAAAAGTCGATGGGTGTATTTGTGTGTTCTTGCGTATTGTGTTTCAGATCCACATTTGTGAGTGTGTGAGGGCAGTTCCAAGTGTTCACGAGTTTGCTGGATATCCAGTGTGAGTGTGTGTTGTGAGTGTGACAGTGTGTGTGCGAGTCTGTGTGTGTGTTTGCAGGAAACCAGTCTGTATGCCTATAAGAAAAATTCCATGGGTGTTTGTGTGTGTTTCTTCTGTATGTGTGTGTCGGGACCACATTTGTGAATATGTTAGGGCAGTTCCAAGTGTTGATGGCTCTGCTGGAGACCCAGTGAGAGTGCTGTGTTGTGAGTGTGATAGTGTGTGTGTGTCTCTGTGTGTGTGTGTGTGTTTGGGGGAACCCCACAGTGTATGCTTCTAAGAAAAAGTCGATGGGTGTTTGTGTGTGTTTCTTGTGTATGTGTGTGTCGGGACCACGTATGTGAGTATGTTGTGGCAGTTCCAAGTGCCAGTGTGAATGCTGTGTTGTGAGTGTGGCAGTGTGTGTTTCTGTGTGTGTTTGTGTTGGCGGGAAAACATTGTGTATGCCTGTAAGAATAAGTCGATGGATGTGTGTGTGAGTTTCATGTGTATGTGTGTGTCGCGACCACA
Organism: Ursus arctos; assembly: GCF_023065955.2. Lineage (NCBI taxonomy): Eukaryota > Metazoa > Chordata > Mammalia > Carnivora > Ursidae > Ursus > Ursus arctos. Next base: position 11,074,702 of record NC_079874.1, on the reverse strand, counting down.
TTTGTCAATATTTTAGGGCAGTTCCAAGTGTTGATGGTTCTGCTGGATACCCATTGTGAGTGCTGTGTTGTAAGTGTGACTGTGTGTGTGTGTGTTCGCGGGAAACCGTTGTGTATGCCTGTAAGAAAAAGTCGATGGGTGTTTGTGTGTGTTTCTTGTGTATGTGTGTGTCGGGAAAACGTTTGTGAGTATGTTAGGGCAGTTCCAAGTGTTGATGGCTCTGCCGAGGCCCAGTGTGCGTACTGTGCTGTTAGTGTGACAGTGTGTGTGTGTGTGTGTGTGTGTGTGTTTGGGGAAACCCCACTCTGTCTGCCTGTAACAAAATGTTGATGGGTGTTTGTGTGTGTTTCTTGTGTATGTGTGTGTCGGGACCACGTTTGTTTGTATGTTAGGGCAGATTCAAGTGCCAGTGTGAATGCTGTGTTGTGAGTGTGATAGTGTGTGTGTGTGTGTTTCCGGAAACCATTGTGCATGACTGTAAATAAAAGTCAATGGGAGTTTGTGTGTGTTTCTTGTGTATGTGTGTGTCGGGACCACGTTTGTGAGTATGTTAGGGCAGTTCCAACTGTTGATGGCTATGCCGGGGACCCAGTGTGAGTGCTGTGTTGTGCGTGTGATAGTGTATGTGTGTGTGTGTGTGTGTTTTGCTGGATACCATTGTGTATGTCTGTAAGAAAAAGTCGTAGGGTGTTTTTGTGTGTTTCTTCTGCATGTGTGTTTCGGGACCACGTTTGTGAATATGTTAAGGTAATTCCAAGTGTTCATGGCTCTGCTGGAGATCCAATGTGAGTGCTCTGTCGTGAGTGTGACTTTTGTGTGTGTGTGTGTGTGTGTGTGTGTGTTTGCAGGAAACCATTGTGTATGCCTGCAAGAAAAAGTCGATGGGTGTTTGTGTGTGTTATTTGTATATGTGTGTGTCAGGACCATGTTTGTGATTATGTTAAAGCAGTTTCAAGTGTTGACGGCTGTGTTGGAGACCCAGTGTGAGTGCGGTGTTGTGAGTGTGATAGTGTGTGTGTGTTTGTGTGTGTTTCAGAACCCCCTGTGTACGCGTGTAAGAAAAATTCCATGGGTGTTTGTGTGTGTTTCTTGTGTATGTGTGTGTCGGGAAAACGTTTGTGAGTATGTTAGGGCAGTTCCAAGTGTTGATGGCTCTGCCGAGGCCCAGTGTGAGTGCTGTGTTGCGAGTGTGACAGTGTGTGTGTGTGTGTGTTTTCCGGTAACCATTGTGTATGCCTGTATGAAAAAGTCGATGGGTGTATTTGTGTGTTCTTGCGTATTGTGTTTCAGATCCACATTTGTGAGTGTGTGAGGGCAGTTCCAAGTGTTGATGTCTCTGCCGAGGTACAGAGTGAGTGCTGTGTTGTGAGTGTGAGAGTGTGTGTGTGTGTGTGTGTGTGTGTGTTTTCGGGTAACCATTGTGTATGCCTGTATGAAAAAGTCGATGGGTGTATTTGTGTGTTCTTGCGTATTGTGTTTCAGATCCACATTTGTGAGTGTGTGAGGGCAGTTCCAAGTGTTCACGAGTTTGCTGGATATCCAGTGTGAGTGTGTGTTGTGAGTGTGACAGTGTGTGTGCGAGTCTGTGTGTGTGTTTGCAGGAAACCAGTCTGTATGCCTATAAGAAAAATTCCATGGGTGTTTGTGTGTGTTTCTTCTGTATGTGTGTGTCGGGACCACATTTGTGAATATGTTAGGGCAGTTCCAAGTGTTGATGGCTCTGCTGGAGACCCAGTGAGAGTGCTGTGTTGTGAGGGTGATAGTGTGTGTGTGTCTCTGTGTGTGTGTGTGTGTTTAGGGGAACCCCACAGTGTATGCTTCTAAGAAAAAGTCGATGGGTGTTTGTGTGTGTTTCTTGTGTATGTGTGTGTCGGGACCACGTATGTGAGTATGTTGTGGCAGTTCCAAGTGCCAGTGTGAATGCTGTGTTGTGAGTGTGGCAGTGTGTGTTTCTGTGTGTGTTTGTGTTGGCGGGAAAACATTGTGTATGCCTGTAAGAATAAGTCGATGGATGTTTGTGTGAGTTTCATGTGTATGTGTGTGTCGCGACCACATTTGTCAATATTTTAGGGCAGTTCCAAGTGTTGATGGTTCTGCTGGATACCCATTGTGAGTGCTGTGTTGTAAGTGTGACTCTGTGTGTGTGTGTTCGCGGGAAACCGTTGTGTATGCCTGTAAGAAAAAGTCGATGGGTGTTTGTGTGTGTTTCTTGTGTATGTGTGTGTCGGGAAAACGTTTGTGAGTATGTTAGGGCAGTTCCAAGTGTTGATGGCTCTGCCGAGGCCCAGTGTGCGTACTGTGCTGTTAGTGTGACAGTGTGTGTGTGTGTGTGTGTGTGTGTGTGTGTTTGGGGAAACCCCACTCTGTCTGCCTGTAACAAAATGTTGATGGGTGTTTGTGTGTGTTTCTTGTGTATGTGTGTGTCGGGACCACGTTTGTTTGTATGTTAGGGCAGATTCAAGTGCCAGTGTGAATGCTGTGTTGTGAGTGTGATAGTGTGTGTGTGTGTGTGTTTGCGGAAACCATTGTGCATGACTGTAAGTAAAAGTCAATGGGAGTTTGTGTGTGTTTCTTGTGTATGTGTGTGTCGGGACCACGTTTGTGAGTATGTTAGGGCAGTTCCAACTGTTGATGGCTATGCCGGGGACCCAGTGTGAGTGCTGTGTTGTGCGTGTGATAGTGTATGTGTGTGTGTGTGTGTGTGTTTTGCTGGATACCATTGTGTATGTCTGTAAGAAAAAGTCGTAGGGTGTTTTTGTGTGTTTCTTCTGCATGTGTGTTTCGGGACCACGTTTGTGAATATGTTAAGGTAATTCCAAGTGTTCATGGCTCTGCTGGAGATCCAATGTGAGTGCTCTGTCGTGAGTGTGACTTTTGTGTGTGTGTGTGTGTGTGTGTGTTTGCAGGAAACCATTGTGTATGCCTGCAAGAAAAAGTCGATGGGTGTTTGTGTGTGTTATTTGTATATGTGTGTGTCAGGACCATGTTTGTGATTATGTTAAAGCAGTTTCAAGTGTTGACGGCTGTGTTGGAGACCCAGTGTGAGTGCGGTGTTGTGAGTGTGATAGTGTGTGTGTGTCTGTGTGTGTTTCAGAACCCCCTGTGTACGCCTGTAAGAAAAATTCCATGGGTGTTTGTGTGTGTTTCTTGTGTATGTGTGTGTCGGGAAAACGTTTGTGAGTATGTTAGGGCAGTTCCAAGTGTTGATGGCTTTGCCGAGGCCCAGTGTGAGTGCTGTGTTGCGAGTGTGACAGTGTGTGTGTGTGTGTGTGTGTGTGTGTTTTCCGGTAACCATTGTGTATGCCTGTATGAAAAAGTCGATGGGTGTGTTTGTGTGTTCTTGCGTATTGTGTTTCAGATCCACATTTGTGAGTGTGTGAGGGCAGTTCCAAGTGTTGATGTCTCTGCCGAGGTACAGAGTGAGTGCTGTGTTGTGAGTGTGAGTGTGTGTGTGTGTGTGTGTGTGTGTTTTCGGGTAACCATTGTGTATGCCTGTATGAAAAAGTCGATGGGTGTATTTGTGTGTTCTTGCGTATTGTGTTTCAGATCCACATTTGTGAGTGTGTGAGGGCAGTTCCAAGTGTTCACGAGTTTGCTGGATATCCAGTGTGAGTGTGTGTTGTGAGTGTGACAGTGTGTGTGCGTGTCTGTGTGTGTGTTTGCAGGAAACCAGTCTGTATGCCTATAAGAAAAATTCCATGGGTGTTTGTGTGTGTTTCTTCTGTATGTGTGTGTCGGGACCACATTTGTGAATATGTTAGGGCAGTTCCAAGTGTTGATGGCTCTGCTGGAGACCCAGTGAGAGTGCTGTGTTGTGAGTGTGATAGTGTGTGTGTGTCTCTGTGTGTGTGTGTGTGTTTGGGGGAACCCCACAGTGTATGCTTCTAAGAAAAAGTCGATGGGTGTTTGTGTGTGTTTCTTGTGTATGTGTGTGTCGGGACCACGTATGTGAGTATGTTGTGGCAGTTCCAAGTGCCAGTGTGAATGCTGTGTTGTGAGTGTGGCAGTGTGTGTTTCTGTGTGTGTTTGTGTTGGCGGGAAAACATTGTGTATGCCTGTAAGAATAAGTCGATGGATGTGTGTGTGAGTTTCATGTGTATGTGTGTGTCGCGACCACATTTGTCAATATTTTAGGGCAGTTCCAAGTGTTGATGGTTCTGCTGGATACCCATTGTGAGTGCTGTGTTGTAAGTGTGACTGTGTGTGTGTGTGTTCGCGGGAAACCGTTGTGTATGCCTGTAAGAAAAAGTCGATGGGTGTTTGTGTGTGTTTCTGGTGTATGTGTGTGTCGGGAAAACGTTTGTGAGTATGTTAGGGCAGTTCCAAGTGTTGATGGCTCTGCCGAGGCCCAGTGTGCGTACTGTGCTGTTAGTGTGACAGTGTGTGTGTGTGTGTGTGTGTGTGTGTTTGGGGAAACCCCACTCTGTCTGCCTGTAACAAAATGTTGATGGGTGTTTGTGTGTGTTTCTTGTGTATGTGTGTGTCGGGACCACGTTTGTTTGTATGTTAGGGCAGATTCAAGTGCCAGTGTGAATGCTGTGTTGTGAGTGTGATAGTGTGTGTGTGTGTGTGTTTCCGGAAACCATTGTGCATGACTGTAAATAAAAGTCAATGGGAGTTTGTGTGTGTTTCTTGTGTATGTGTGTGTCGGGACCACGTTTGTGAGTATGTTAGGGCAGTTCCAACTGTTGATGGCTATGCCGGGGACCCAGTGTGAGTGCTGTGTTGTGCGTGTGATAGTGTATGTGTGTGTGTGTGTGTGTGTTTTGCTGGATACCATTGTGTATGTCTGTAAGAAAAAGTCGTAGGGTGTTTTTGTGTGTTTCTTCTGCATGTGTGTTTCGGGACCACGTTTGTGAATATGTTAAGGTAATTCCAAGTGTTCATGGCTCTGCTGGAGATCCAATGTAAGTGCTCTGTCGTGAGTGTGACTTTTGTGTGTGTGTGTGTGTGTGTGTGTTTGCAGGAAACCATTGTGTATGCCTGCAAGAAAAAGTCGATGGGTGTTTGTGTGTGTTATTTGTATATGTGTGTGTCAGGACCATGTTTGTGATTATGTTAAAGCAGTTTCAAGTGTTGACGGCTGTGTTGGAGACCCAGTGTGAGTGCGTTGTTGTGAGTGTGATAGTGTGTGTGTGTCTGTGTGTGTTTCAGAACCCCCTGTGTACGCCTGTAAGAAAAATTCCATGGGTGTTTGTGTGTGTTTCTTGTGTATGTGTGTGTCGGGAAAACGTTTGTGAGTATGTTAGGGCAGTTCCAAGTGTTGATGGCTTTGCCGAGGCCCAGTGTGAGTGCTGTGTTGCGAGTGTGACAGTGTGTGTGTGTGTGTGTGTGTGTGTTTTCCGGTAACCATTGTGTATGCCTGTATGAAAAAGTCGATGGGTGTGTTTGTGTGTTCTTGCGTATTGTGTTTCAGATCCACATTTGTGAGTGTGTGAGGGCAGTTCCAAGTGTTGATGTCTCTGCCGAGGTACAGAGTGAGTGCTGTGTTGTGAGTGTGAGAGTGTGTGTGTGTGTGTGTGTGTGTGTTTTCGGGTAACCATTGTGTATGCCTGTATGAAAAAGTCGATGGGTGTATTTGTGTGTTCTTGCGTATTGTGTTTCAGATCCACATTTGTGAGTGTGTGAGGGCAGTTCCAAGTGTTCACGAGTTTGCTGGATATCCAGTGTGAGTGTGTGTTGTGAGTGTGACAGTGTGTGTGCGTGTCTGTGTGTGTGTTTGCAGGAAACCAGTCTGTATGCCTATAAGAAAAATTCCATGGGTGTTTGTGTGTGTTTCTTCTGTATGTGTGTGTCGGGACCACATTTGTGAATATGTTAGGGCAGTTCCAAGTGTTGATGGCTCTGCTGGAGACCCAGGGAGAGTGCTGTGTTGTGAGTGTGATAGTGTGTGTGTGTCTCTGTGTGTGTGTGTGTTTGGGGAACCCCACAGTGTATGCTTCTAAGAAAAAGTCGATGGGTGTTTGTGTGTGTTTCTTGTGTATGTGTGTGTCGGGACCACGTATGTGAGTATGTTGTGGCAGTTCCAAGTGCCAGTGTGAATGCTGTGTTGTGAGTGTGGCAGTGTGTGTTTCTGTGTGTGTTTGTGTTGGCGGGAAAACATTGTGTATGCCTGTAAGAATAAGTCGATGGATGTGTGTGTGAGTTTCATGTGTATGTGTGTGTCGCGACCACATTTGTCAATATTTTAGGGCAGTTCCAAGTGTTGATGGTTCTGCTGGATACCCATTGTGAGTGCTGTGTTGTAAGTGTGACTGTGTGTGTGTGTGTTCGCGGGAAACCGTTGTGTATGCCTGTAAGAAAAAGTCGATGGGTGTTTGTGTGTGTTTCTTGTGTATGTGTGTGTCGGGAAAACGTTTGTGAGTATGTTAGGGCAGTTCCAAGTGTTGATGGCTCTGCCGAGGCCCAGTGTGCGTACTGTGCTGTTAGTGTGACAGTGTGTGTGTGTGTGTGTGTGTGTGTGTTTGGGGAAACCCCACTCTGTCTGCCTGTAACAAAATGTTGATGGGTGTTTGTGTGTGTTTCTTGTGTATGTGTGTGTCGGGACCACGTTTGTTTGTATGTTAGGGCAGATTCAAGTGCCAGTGTGAATGCTGTGTTGTGAGTGTGATAGTGTGTGTGTGTGTGTTTCCGGAAACCATTGTGCATGACTGTAAATAAAAGTCAATGGGAGTTTGTGTGTGTTTCTTGTGTATGTGTGTGTCGGGACCACGTTTGTGAGTATGTTAGGGCAGTTCCAACTGTTGATGGCTATGCCGGGGACCCAGTGTGAGTGCTGTGTTGTGCGTGTGATAGTGTATGTGTGTGTGTGTGTGTGTGTTTTGCTGGATACCATTGTGTATGTCTGTAAGAAAAAGTCGTAGGGTGTTTTTGTGTGTTTCTTCTGCATGTGTGTTTCGGGACCACGTTTGTGAATATGTTAAGGTAATTCCAAGTGTTCATGGCTCTGCTGGAGATCCAATGTGAGTGCTCTGTCGTGAGTGTGACTTTTGTGTGTGTGTGTGTGTGTGTGTGTGTGTTTGCAGGAAACCATTGTGTATGCCTGCAAGAAAAAGTCGATGGGTGTTTGTGTGTGTTATTTGTATATGTGTGTGTCAGGACCATGTTTGTGATTATGTTAAAGCAGTTTCAAGTGTTGACGGCTGTGTTGGAGACCCAGTGTGAGTGCGGTGTTGTGAGTGTGATAGTGTGTGTGTGTCTGTGTGTGTTTCAGAACCCCCTGTGTACGCCTGTAAGAAAAATTCCATGGGTGTTTGTGTGTGTTTCTTGTGTATGTGTGTGTCGGGAAAACGTTTGTGAGTATGTTAGGGCAGTTCCAAGTGTTGATGGCTCTGCCGAGGCCCAGTGTGAGTGCTGTGTTGCGAGTGTGACAGTGTGTGTGTGTGTGTGTGTGTGTGTGTGTTTTCCGGTAACCATTGTGTATGCCTGTATGAAAAAGTCGATGGGTGTATTTGTGTGTTCTTGCGTATTGTGTTTCAGATCCACATTTGTGAGTGTGTGAGGGCAGTTCCAAGTGTTGATGTCTCTGCCGAGGTACAGAGTGAGTGCTGTGTTGTGAGTGTGAGAGTGTGTGTGTGTGTGTGTGTGTGTGTGTGTTTTCGGGTAACCATTGTGTATGCCTGTATGAAAAAGTCGATGGGTGTATTTGTGTGTTCTTGCGTATTGTGTTTCAGATCCACATTTGTGAGTGTGTGAGGGCAGTTCCAAGTGTTCACGAGTTTGCTGGATATCCAGTGTGAGTGTGTGTTGTGAGTGTGACAGTGTGTGTGCGTGTCTGTGTGTGTGTTTGCAGGAAACCAGTCTGTATGCCTATAAGAAAAATTCCATGGGTGTTTGTGTGTGTTTCTTCTGTATGTGTGTGTCGGGACCACATTTGTGAATATGTTAGGGCAGTTCCAAGTGTTGATGGCTCTGCTGGAGACCCAGTGAGAGTGCTGTGTTGTGAGTGTGACAGTGTGTGTGTGTCTCTGTGTGTGTGTGTGTTTGGGGGAACCCCACAGTGTATGCTTCTAAGAAAAAGTCGATGGGTGTTTGTGTGTGTTTCTTGTGTATGTGTGTGTCGGGACCACGTATGTGAGTATGTTGTGGCAGTTCCAAGTGCCAGTGTGAATGCTGTGTTGTGAGTGTGGCAGTGTGTGTTTCTGTGTGTGTTTGTGTTGGCGGGAAAACATTGTGTATGCCTGTAAGAATAAGTCGATGGATGTTTGTGTGAGTTTCATGTGTATGTGTGTGTCGCGACCACATTTGTCAATATTTTAGGGCAGTTCCAAGTGTTGATGGTTCTGCTGGATACCCATTGTGAGTGCTGTGTTGTAAGTGTGACTCTGTGTGTGTGTGTTCGCGGGAAACCGTTGTGTATGCCTGTAAGAAAAAGTCGATGGGTGTTTGTGTGTGTTTCTTGTGTATGTGTGTGTCGGGAAAACGTTTGTGAGTATGTTAGGGCAGTTCCAAGTGTTGATGGCTCTGCCGAGGCCCAGTGTGCGTACTGTGCTGTTAGTGTGACAGTGTGTGTGTGTGTGTGTGTGTGTTTGGGGAAACCCCACTCTGTCTGCCTGTAACAAAATGTTGATGGGTGTTTGTGTGTGTTTCTTGTGTATGTGTGTGTCGGGACCACGTTTGTTTGTATGTTAGGGCAGATTCAAGTGCCAGTGTGAATGCTGTGTTGTGAGTGTGATAGTGTGTGTGTGTGTGTGTTTCCGGAAACCATTGTGCATGACTGTAAATAAAAGTCAATGGGAGTTTGTGTGTGTTTCTTGTGTATGTGTGTGTCGGGACCACGTTTGTGAGTATGTTAGGGCAGTTCCAACTGTTGATGGCTATGCCGGGGACCCAGTGTGAGTGCTGTGTTGTGCGTGTGATAGTGTATGTGTGTGTGTGTGTGTGTGTTTTGCTGGATACCATTGTGTATGTCTGTAAGAAAAAGTCGTAGGGTGTTTTTGTGTGTTTCTTCTGCATGTGTGTTTCGGGACCACGTTTGTGAATATGTTAAGGTAATTCCAAGTGTTCATGGCTCTGCTGGAGATCCAATGTGAGTGCTCTGTCGTGAGTGTGACTTTTGTGTGTGTGTGTGTGTGTGTGTGTGTTTGCAGGAAACCATTGTGTATGCCTGCAAGAAAAAGTCGATGGGTGTTTGTGTGTGTTATTTGTATATGTGTGTGTCAGGACCATGTTTGTGATTATGTTAAAGCAGTTTCAAGTGTTGACGGCTGTGTTGGAGACCCAGTGTGAGTGCGGTGTTGTGAGTGTGATAGTGTGTGTGTGTCTGTGTGTGTTTCAGAACCCCCTGTGTACGCCTGTAAGAAAAATTCCATGGGTGTTTGTGTGTGTTTCTTGTGTATGTGTGTGTCGGGAAAACGTTTGTGAGTATGTTAGGGCAGTTCCAAGTGTTGATGGCTTTGCCGAGGCCCAGTGTGAGTGCTGTGTTGCGAGTGTGACAGTGTGTGTGTGTGTGTGTGTGTGTGTGTGTTTTCCGGTAACCATTGTGTATGCCTGTATGAAAAAGTCGATGGGTGTATTTGTGTGTTCTTGCGTAGTGTGTTTCAGATCCACATTTGTGAGTGTGTGAGGGCAGTTCCAAGTGTTGATGTCTCTGCCGAGGTACAGAGTGAGTGCTGTGTTGTGAGTGTGAGAGTGTGTGTGTGTGTGTGTGTGTGTGTTTTCGGGTAACCATTGTGTATGCCTGTATGAAAAAGTCGATGGGTGTATTTGTGTGTTCTTGCGTATTGTGTTTCAGATCCACATTTGTGAGTGTGTGAGGGCAGTTCCAAGTGTTCACGAGTTTGCTGGATATCCAGTGTGAGTGTGTGTTGTGAGTGTGACAGTGTGTGTGCGTGTCTGTGTGTGTGTTTGCAGGAAACCAGTCTGTATGCCTATAAGAAAAATTCCATGGGTGTTTGTGTGTGTTTCTTCTGTATGTGTGTGTCGGGACCACATTTGTGAATATGTTAGGGCAGTTCCAAGTGTTGATGGCTCTGCTGGAGACCCAGTGAGAGTGCTGTGTTGTGAGTGTGATAGTGTGTGTGTGTCTCTGTGTGTGTGTGTGTGTTTGGGGGAACCCCACAGTGTATGCTTCTAAGAAAAAGTCGATGGGTGTTTGTGTGTGTTTCTTGTGTATGTGTGTGTCGGGACCACGTATGTGAGTATGTTGTGGCAGTTCCAAGTGCCAGTGTGAATGCTGTGTTGTGAGTGTGGCAGTGTGTGTTTCTGTGTGTGTTTGTGTTGGCGGGAAAACATTGTGTATGCCTGTAAGAATAAGTCGATGGATGTGTGTGTGAGTTTCATGTGTATGTGTGTGTCGCGACCACATTTGTCAATATTTTAGGGCAGTTCCAAGTGTTGATGGTTCTGCTGGATACCCATTGTGAGTGCTGTGTTGTAAGTGTGACTGTGTGTGTGTGTGTTCGCGGGAAACCGTTGTGTATGCCTGTAAGAAAAAGTCGATGGGTGTTTGTGTGTGTTTCTGGTGTATGTGTGTGTCGGGAAAACGTTTGTGAGTATGTTAGGGCAGTTCCAAGTGTTGATGGCTCTGCCGAGGCCCAGTGTGCGTACTGTGCTGTTAGTGTGACAGTGTGTGTGTGTGTGTGTGTGTGTGTGTTTGGGGAAACCCCACTCTGTCTGCCTGTAACAAAATGTTGATGGGTGTTTGTGTGTGTTTCTTGTGTATGTGTGTGTCGGGACCACGTTTGTTTGTATGTTAGGGCAGATTCAAGTGCCAGTGTGAATGCTGTGTTGTGAGTGTGATAGTGTGTGTGTGTGTGTGTTTCCGGAAACCATTGTGCATGACTGTAAATAAAAGTCAATGGGAGTTTGTGTGTGTTTCTTGTGTATGTGTGTGTCGGGACCACGTTTGTGAGTATGTTAGGGCAGTTCCAACTGTTGATGGCTATGCCGGGGACCCAGTGTGAGTGCTGTGTTGTGCGTGTGATAGTGTATGTGTGTGTGTGTGTGTGTGTTTTGCTGGATACCATTGTGTATGTCTGTAAGAAAAAGTCGTAGGGTGTTTTTGTGTGTTTCTTCTGCATGTGTGTTTCGGGACCACGTTTGTGAATATGTTAAGGTAATTCCAAGTGTTCATGGCTCTGCTGGAGATCCAATGTAAGTGCTCTGTCGTGAGTGTGACTTTTGTGTGTGTGTGTGTGTGTGTGTGTTTGCAGGAAACCATTGTGTATGCCTGCAAGAAAAAGTCGATGGGTGTTTGTGTGTGTTATTTGTATATGTGTGTGTCAGGACCATGTTTGTGATTATGTTAAAGCAGTTTCAAGTGTTGACGGCTGTGTTGGAGACCCAGTGTGAGTGCGTTGTTGTGAGTGTGATAGTGTGTGTGTGTCTGTGTGTGTTTCAGAACCCCCTGTGTACGCCTGTAAGAAAAATTCCATGGGTGTTTGTGTGTGTTTCTTGTGTATGTGTGTGTCGGGAAAACGTTTGTGAGTATGTTAGGGCAGTTCCAAGTGTTGATGGCTTTGCCGAGGCCCAGTGTGAGTGCTGTGTTGCGAGTGTGACAGTGTGTGTGTGTGTGTGTGTGTGTGTTTTCCGGTAACCATTGTGTATGCCTGTATGAAAAAGTCGATGGGTGTGTTTGTGTGTTCTTGCGTATTGTGTTTCAGATCCACATTTGTGAGTGTGTGAGGGCAGTTCCAAGTGTTGATGTCTCTGCCGAGGTACAGAGTGAGTGCTGTGTTGTGAGTGTGAGAGTGTGTGTGTGTGTGTGTGTGTGTGTTTTCGGGTAACCATTGTGTATGCCTGTATGAAAAAGTCGATGGGTGTATTTGTGTGTTCTTGCGTATTGTGTTTCAGATCCACATTTGTGAGTGTGTGAGGGCAGTTCCAAGTGTTCACGAGTTTGCTGGATATCCAGTGTGAGTGTGTGTTGTGAGTGTGACAGTGTGTGTGCGTGTCTGTGTGTGTGTTTGCAGGAAACCAGTCTGTATGCCTATAAGAAAAATTCCATGGGTGTTTGTGTGTGTTTCTTCTGTATGTGTGTGTCGGGACCACATTTGTGAATATGTTAGGGCAGTTCCAAGTGTTGATGGCTCTGCTGGAGACCCAGGGAGAGTGCTGTGTTGTGAGTGTGATAGTGTGTGTGTGTCTCTGTGTGTGTGTGTGTTTGGGGAACCCCACAGTGTATGCTTCTAAGAAAAAGTCGATGGGTGTTTGTGTGTGTTTCTTGTGTATGTGTGTGTCGGGACCACGTATGTGAGTATGTTGTGGCAGTTCCAAGTGCCAGTGTGAATGCTGTGTTGTGAGTGTGGCAGTGTGTGTTTCTGTGTGTGTTTGTGTTGGCGGGAAAACATTGTGTATGCCTGTAAGAATAAGTCGATGGATGTGTGTGTGAGTTTCATGTGTATGTGTGTGTCGCGACCACATTTGTCAATATTTTAGGGCAGTTCCAAGTGTTGATGGTTCTGCTGGATACCCATTGTGAGTGCTGTGTTGTAAGTGTGACTGTGTGTGTGTGTGTTCGCGGGAAACCGTTGTGTATGCCTGTAAGAAAAAGTCGATGGGTGTTTGTGTGTGTTTCTTGTGTATGTGTGTGTCGGGAAAACGTTTGTGAGTATGTTAGGGCAGTTCCAAGTGTTGATGGCTCTGCCGAGGCCCAGTGTGCGTACTGTGCTGTTAGTGTGACAGTGTGTGTGTGTGTGTGTGTGTGTGTGTTTGGGGAAACCCCACTCTGTCTGCCTGTAACAAAATGTTGATGGGTGTTTGTGTGTGTTTCTTGTGTATGTGTGTGTCGGGACCACGTTTGTTTGTATGTTAGGGCAGATTCAAGTGCCAGTGTGAATGCTGTGTTGTGAGTGTGATAGTGTGTGTGTGTGTGTTTCCGGAAACCATTGTGCATGACTGTAAATAAAAGTCAATGGGAGTTTGTGTGTGTTTCTTGTGTATGTGTGTGTCGGGACCACGTTTGTGAGTATGTTAGGGCAGTTCCAACTGTTGATGGCTATGCCGGGGACCCAGTGTGAGTGCTGTGTTGTGCGTGTGATAGTGTATGTGTGTGTGTGTGTGTGTGTTTTGCTGGATACCATTGTGTATGTCTGTAAGAAAAAGTCGTAGGGTGTTTTTGTGTGTTTCTTCTGCATGTGTGTTTCGGGACCACGTTTGTGAATATGTTAAGGTAATTCCAAGTGTTCATGGCTCTGCTGGAGATCCAATGTGAGTGCTCTGTCGTGAGTGTGACTTTTGTGTGTGTGTGTGTGTGTGTGTGTGTGTGTTTGCAGGAAACCATTGTGTATGCCTGCAAGAAAAAGTCGATGGGTGTTTGTGTGTGTTATTTGTATATGTGTGTGTCAGGACCATGTTTGTGATTATGTTAAAGCAGTTTCAAGTGTTGACGGCTGTGTTGGAGACCCAGTGTGAGTGCGGTGTTGTGAGTGTGATAGTGTGTGTGTGTCTGTGTGTGTTTCAGAACCCCCTGTGTACGCCTGTAAGAAAAATTCCATGGGTGTTTGTGTGTGTTTCTTGTGTATGTGTGTGTCGGGAAAACGTTTGTGAGTATGTTAGGGCAGTTCCAAGTGTTGATGGCTCTGCCGAGGCCCAGTGTGAGTGCTGTGTTGCGAGTGTGACAGTGTGTGTGTGTGTGTGTGTGTGTGTGTGTTTTCCGGTAACCATTGTGTATGCCTGTATGAAAAAGTCGATGGGTGTATTTGTGTGTTCTTGCGTATTGTGTTTCAGATCCACATTTGTGAGTGTGTGAGGGCAGTTCCAAGTGTTGATGTCTCTGCCGAGGTACAGAGTGAGTGCTGTGTTGTGAGTGTGAGAGTGTGTGTGTGTGTGTGTGTGTTTTCGGGTAACCATTGTGTATGCCTGTATGAAAAAGTCGATGGGTGTATTTGTGTGTTCTTGCGTATTGTGTTTCAGATCCACATTTGTGAGTGTGTGAGGGCAGTTCCAAGTGTTCACGAGTTTGCCCGATATCCAGTGTGAGTGTGTGTTGTGAGTGTGACAGTGTGTGTGCGTGTCTGTGTGTGTGTTTGCAGGAAACCAGTCTGTATGCCTATAAGAAAAATTCCATGGGTGTTTGTGTGTGTTTCTTCTGTATGTGTGTGTCGGGACCACATTTGTGAATATGTTAGGGCAGTTCCAAGTGTTGATGGCTCTGCTGGAGACCCAGTGAGAGTGCTGTGTTGTGAGTGTGACAGTGTGTGTGTGTCTCTGTGTGTGTGTGTGTTTGGGGGAACCCCACAGTGTATGCTTCTAAGAAAAAGTCGATGGGTGTTTGTGTGTGTTTCTTGTGTATGTGTGTGTCGGGACCACGTATGTGAGTATGTTGTGGCAGTTCCAAGTGCCAGTGTGAATGCTGTGTTGTGAGTGTGGCAGTGTGTGTTTCTGTGTGTGTTTGTGTTGGCGGGAAAACATTGTGTATGCCTGTAAGAATAAGTCGATGGATGTTTGTGTGAGTTTCATGTGTATGTGTGTGTCGCGATCACATTTGTCAATATTTTAGGGCAGTTCCAAGTGTTGATGGTTCTGCTGGATACCCATTGTGAGTGCTGTGTTGTAAGTGTGACTCTGTGTGTGTGTGTTCGCGGGAAACCGTTGTGTATGCCTGTAAGAAAAAGTCGATGGGTGTTTGTGTGTGTTTCTTGTGTATGTGTGTGTCGGGAAAACGTTTGTGAGTATGTTAGGGCAGTTCCAAGTGTTGATGGCTCTGCCGAGGCCCAGTGTGCGTACTGTGCTGTTAGTGTGACAGTGTGTGTGTGTGTGTGTGTGTGTGTGTGTTTGGGGAAACCCCACTCTGTCTGCCTGTAACAAAATGTTGATGGGTGTTTGTGTGTGTTTCTTGTGTATGTGTGTGTCGGGACCACGTTTGTTTGTATGTTAGGGCAGATTCAAGTGCCAGTGTGAATGCTGTGTTGTGAGTGTGATAGTGTGTGTGTGTGTGTTTCCGGAAACCATTGTGCATGACTGTAAATAAAAGTCAATGGGAGTTTGTGTGTGTTTCTTGTGTATGTGTGTGTCGGGACCACGTTTGTGAGTATGTTAGGGCAGTTCCAACTGTTGATGGCTATGCCGGGGACCCAGTGTGAGTGCTGTGTTGTGCGTGTGATAGTGTATGTGTGTGTGTGTGTGTGTTTTGCTGGATACCATTGTGTATGTCTGTAAGAAAAAGTCGTAGGGTGTTTTTGTGTGTTTCTTCTGCATGTGTGT
Source organism: Ursus arctos (assembly GCF_023065955.2). Lineage (NCBI taxonomy): Eukaryota > Metazoa > Chordata > Mammalia > Carnivora > Ursidae > Ursus > Ursus arctos. The sequence goes on along the minus strand of NC_079874.1, from coordinate 11,059,558 downwards.
TTCGGGACCACGTTTGTGAATATGTTAAGGTAATTCCAAGTGTTCATGGCTCTGCTGGAGATCCAATGTGAGTGCTCTGTCGTGAGTGTGACTTTTGTGTGTGTGTGTGTGTGTGTGTGTGTGTTTGCAGGAAACCATTGTGTATGCCTGCAAGAAAAAGTCGATGGGTGTTTGTGTGTGTTATTTGTATATGTGTGTGTCAGGACCATGTTTGTGATTATGTTAAAGCAGTTTCAAGTGTTGACGGCTGTGTTGGAGACCCAGTGTGAGTGCGGTGTTGTGAGTGTGATAGTGTGTGTGTGTCTGTGTGTGTTTCAGAACCCCCTGTGTACGCGTGTAAGAAAAATTCCATGGGTGTTTGTGTGTGTTTCTTGTGTATGTGTGTGTCGGGAAAACGTTTGTGAGTATGTTAGGGCAGTTCCAAGTGTTGATGGCTCTGCCGAGGCCCAGTGTGAGTGCTGTGTTGCGAGTGTGACAGTGTGTGTGTGTGTGTGTGTGTGTGTGTTTTCCGGTAACCATTGTGTATGCCTGTATGAAAAAGTCGATGGGTGTATTTGTGTGTTCTTGCGTATTGTGTTTCAGATCCACATTTGTGAGTGTGTGAGGGCAGTTCCAAGTGTTGATGTCTCTGCCGAGGTACAGAGTGAGTGCTGTGTTGTGAGTGTGAGAGTGTGTGTGTGTGTGTGTGTGTGTGTTTTCGGGTAACCATTGTGTATGCCTGTATGAAAAAGTCGATGGGTGTATTTGTGTGTTCTTGCGTATTGTGTTTCAGATCCACATTTGTGAGTGTGTGAGGGCAGTTCCAAGTGTTCACGAGTTTGCTGGATATCCAGTGTGAGTGTGTGTTGTGAGTGTGACAGTGTGTGTGCGAGTCTGTGTGTGTGTTTGCAGGAAACCAGTCTGTATGCCTATAAGAAAAATTCCATGGGTGTTTGTGTGTGTTTCTTCTGTATGTGTGTGTCGGGACCACATTTGTGAATATGTTAGGGCAGTTCCAAGTGTTGATGGCTCTGCTGGAGACCCAGTGAGAGTGCTGTGTTGTGAGTGTGATAGTGTGTGTGTGTCTCTGTGTGTGTGTGTGTGTTTAGGGGAACCCCACAGTGTATGCTTCTAAGAAAAAGTCGATGGGTGTTTGTGTGTGTTTCTTGTGTATGTGTGTGTCGGGACCACGTATGTGAGTATGTTGTGGCAGTTCCAAGTGCCAGTGTGAATGCTGTGTTGTGAGTGTGGCAGTGTGTGTTTCTGTGTGTGTTTGTGTTGGCGGGAAAACATTGTGTATGCCTGTAAGAATAAGTCGATGGATGTTTGTGTGAGTTTCATGTGTATGTGTGTGTCGCGACCACATTTGTCAATATTTTAGGGCAGTTCCAAGTGTTGATGGTTCTGCTGGATACCCATTGTGAGTGCTGTGTTGTAAGTGTGACTCTGTGTGTGTGTGTTCGCGGGAAACCGTTGTGTATGCCTGTAAGAAAAAGTCGATGGGTGTTTGTGTGTGTTTCTTGTGTATGTGTGTGTCGGGAAAACGTTTGTGAGTATGTTAGGGCAGTTCCAAGTGTTGATGGCTCTGCCGAGGCCCAGTGTGCGTACTGTGCTGTTAGTGTGACAGTGTGTGTGTGTGTGTGTGTGTGTGTGTGTGTTTGGGGAAACCCCACTCTGTCTGCCTGTAACAAAATGTTGATGGGTGTTTGTGTGTGTTTCTTGTGTATGTGTGTGTCGGGACCACGTTTGTTTGTATGTTAGGGCAGATTCAAGTGCCAGTGTGAATGCTGTGTTGTGAGTGTGATAGTGTGTGTGTGTGTGTTTCCGGAAACCATTGTGCATGACTGTAAATAAAAGTCAATGGGAGTTTGTGTGTGTTTCTTGTGTATGTGTGTGTCGGGACCACGTTTGTGAGTATGTTAGGGCAGTTCCAACTGTTGATGGCTATGCCGGGGACCCAGTGTGAGTGCTGTGTTGTGCGTGTGATAGTGTATGTGTGTGTGTGTGTGTGTTTTGCTGGATACCATTGTGTATGTCTGTAAGAAAAAGTCGTAGGGTGTTTTTGTGTGTTTCTTCTGCATGTGTGTTTCGGGACCACGTTTGTGAATATGTTAAGGTAATTCCAAGTGTTCATGGCTCTGCTGGAGATCCAATGTGAGTGCTCTGTCGTGAGTGTGACTTGTGTGTGTGTGTGTGTGTGTGTGTGTGTTTGCAGGAAACCATTGTGTATGCCTGCAAGAAAAAGTCGATGGGTGTTTGTGTGTGTTATTTGTATATGTGTGTGTCAGGACCATGTTTGTGATTATGTTAAAGCAGTTTCAAGTGTTGACGGCTGTGTTGGAGACCCAGTGTGAGTGCGGTGTTGTGAGTGTGATAGTGTGTGTGTATTTGTGTGTGTTTCAGAACCCCCTGTGTACGCGTGTAAGAAAAATTCCATGGGTGTTTTTGTGTGTTTCTTGTGTATGTGTGTGTCGGGAAAACGTTTGTGAGTATGTTAGGGCAGTTCCAAGTGTTGATGGCTCTGCCGAGGCCCAGTGTGAGTGCTGTGTTGCGAGTGTGACAGTGTGTGTGTGTGTGTGTGTGTGTTTTCCGGTAACCATTGTGTATGCCTGTATGAAAAAGTCGATGGGTGTATTTGTGTGTTCTTGCGTATTGTGTTTCAGATCCACATTTGTGAGTGTGTGAGGGCAGTTCCAAGTGTTGATGTCTCTGCCGAGGTACAGAGTGAGTGCTGTGTTGTGAGTGTGAGAGTGTGTGTGTGTGTGTGTGTGTGTTTTCGGGTAACCATTGTGTATGCCTGTATGAAAAAGTCGATGGGTGTATTTGTGTGTTCTTGCGTATTGTGTTTCAGATCCACATTTGTGAGTGTGTGAGGGCAGTTCCAAGTGTTCACGAGTTTGCTGGATATCCAGTGTGAGTGTGTGTTGTGAGTGTGACAGTGTGTGTGCGAGTCTGTGTGTGTGTTTGCAGGAAACCAGTCTGTATGCCTATAAGAAAAATTCCATGGGTGTTTGTGTGTGTTTCTTCTGTATGTGTGTGTCGGGACCACATTTGTGAATATGTTAGGGCAGTTCCAAGTGTTGATGGCTCTGCTGGAGACCCAGTGAGAGTGCTGTGTTGTGAGTGTGATAGTGTGTGTGTGTCTCTGTGTGTGTGTGTGTGTTTGGGGGAACCCCACAGTGTATGCTTCTAAGAAAAAGTCGATGGGTGTTTGTGTGTGTTTCTTGTGTATGTGTGTGTCGGGACCACGTATGTGAGTATGTTGTGGCAGTTCCAAGTGCCAGTGTGAATGCTGTGTTGTGAGTGTGGCAGTGTGTGTTTCTGTGTGTGTTTGTGTTGGCGGGAAAACATTGTGTATGCCTGTAAGAATAAGTCGATGGATGTTTGTGTGAGTTTCATGTGTATGTGTGTGTCGCGACCACATTTGTCAATATTTTAGGGCAGTTCCAAGTGTTGATGGTTCTGCTGGATACCCATTGTGAGTGCTGTGTTGTAAGTGTGACTCTGTGTGTGTGTGTTCGCGGGAAACCGTTGTGTATGCCTGTAAGAAAAAGTCGATGGGTGTTTGTGTGTGTTTCTTGTGTATGTGTGTGTCGGGAAAACGTTTGTGAGTATGTTAGGGCAGTTCCAAGTGTTGATGGCTCTGCCGAGGCCCAGTGTGCGTACTGTGCTGTTAGTGTGACAGTGTGTGTGTGTGTGTGTGTGTGTGTGTTTGTGGAAACCCCACTCTGTCTGCCTGTAACAAAATGTTGATGGGTGTTTGTGTGTGTTTCTTGTGTATGTGTGTGTCGGGACCACGTTTGTTTGTATGTTAGGGCAGATTCAAGTGCCAGTGTGAATGCTGTGTTGTGAGTGTGATAGTGTGTGTGTGTGTGTGTTTGCGGAAACCATTGTGCATGACTGTAAGTAAAAGTCAATGGGAGTTTGTGTGTGTTTCTTGTGTATGTGTGTGTCGGGACCACGTTTGTGAGTATGTTAGGGCAGTTCCAACTGTTGATGGCTATGCCGGGGACCCAGTGTGAGTGCTGTGTTGTGCGTGTGATAGTGTATGTGTGTGTGTGTGTGTGTGTTTTGCTGGATACCATTGTGTATGTCTGTAAGAAAAAGTCGTAGGGTGTTTTTGTGTGTTTCTTCTGCATGTGTGTTTCGGGACCACGTTTGTGAATATGTTAAGGTAATTCCAAGTGTTCATGCCTCTGCTGGAGATCCAATGTGAGTGCTCTGTCGTGAGTGTGACTTTTGTGTGTGTGTGTGTGTGTGTGTGTTTGCAGGAAACCATTGTGTATGCCTGCAAGAAAAAGTCGATGGGTGTTTGTGTGTGTTATTTGTATATGTGTGTGTCAGGACCATGTTTGTGATTATGTTAAAGCAGTTTCAAGTGTTGACGGCTGTGTTGGAGACCCAGTGTGAGTGCGGTGTTGTGAGTGTGATAGTGTGTGTGTGTCTGTGTGTGTTTCAGAACCCCCTGTGTACGCCTGTAAGAAAAATTCCATGGGTGTTTGTGTGTGTTTCTTGTGTATGTGTGTGTCGGGAAAACGTTTGTGAGTATGTTAGGGCAGTTCCAAGTGTTGATGGCTTTGCCGAGGCCCAGTGTGAGTGCTGTGTTGCGAGTGTGACAGTGTGTGTGTGTGTGTGTGTGTGTTTTCCGGTAACCATTGTGTATGCCTGTATGAAAAAGTCGATGGGTGTGTTTGTGTGTTCTTGCGTATTGTGTTTCAGATCCACATTTGTGAGTGTGTGAGGGCAGTTCCAAGTGTTGATGTCTCTGCCGAGGTACAGAGTGAGTGCTGTGTTGTGAGTGTGAGAGTGTGTGTGTGTGTGTGTGTGTGTGTTTTCGGGTAACCATTGTGTATGCCTGTATGAAAAAGTCGATGGGTGTATTTGTGTGTTCTTGCGTATTGTGTTTCAGATCCACATTTGTGAGTGTGTGAGGGCAGTTCCAAGTGTTCACGAGTTTGCTGGATATCCAGTGTGAGTGTGTGTTGTGAGTGTGACAGTGTGTGTGCGTGTCTGTGTGTGTGTTTGCAGGAAACCAGTCTGTATGCCTATAAGAAAAATTCCATGGGTGTTTGTGTGTGTTTCTTCTGTATGTGTGTGTCGGGACCACATTTGTGAATATGTTAGGGAAGTTCCAAGTGTTGATGGCTCTGCTGGAGACCCAGGGAGAGTGCTGTGTTGTGAGTGTGATAGTGTGTGTGTGTCTCTGTGTGTGTGTGTGTTTGGGGGAACCCCACAGTGTATGCTTCTAAGAAAAAGTCGATGGGTGTTTGTGTGTGTTTCTTGTGTATGTGTGTGTCGGGACCACGTATGTGAGTATGTTGTGGCAGTTCCAAGTGCCAGTGTGAATGCTGTGTTGTGAGTGTGGCAGTGTGTGTTTCTGTGTGTGTTTGTGTTGGCGGGAAAACATTGTGTATGCCTGTAAGAATAAGTCGATGGATGTGTGTGTGAGTTTCATGTGTATGTGTGTGTCGCGACCACATTTGTCAATATTTTAGGGCAGTTCCAAGTGTTGATGGTTCTGCTGGATACCCATTGTGAGTGCTGTGTTGTAAGTGTGACTCTGTGTGTGTGTGTTCGCGGGAAACTGTTGTGTATGCCTGTAAGAAAAAGTCGATGGGTGTTTGTGTGTGTTTCTTGTGTATGTGTGTGTCGGGAAAACGTTTGTGAGTATGTTAGGGCAGTTCCAAGTGTTGATGGCTCTGCCGAGGCCCAGTGTGCGTACTGTGCTGTTAGTGTGACAGTGTGTGTGTGTGTGTGTGTGTGTGTGTGTTTGGGGAAACCCCACTCTGTCTGCCTGTAACAAAATGTTGATGGGTGTTTGTGTGTGTTTCTTGTGTATGTGTGTGTCGGGACCACGTTTGTTTGTATGTTAGGGCAGATTCAAGTGCCAGTGTGAATGCTGTGTTGTGAGTGTGATAGTGTGTGTGTGTGTGTGTTTCCGGAAACCATTGTGCATGACTGTAAATAAAAGTCAATGGGAGTTTGTGTGTGTTTCTTGTGTATGTGTGTGTCGGGACCACGTTTGTGAGTATGTTAGGGCAGTTCCAACTGTTGATGGCTATGCCGGGGACCCAGTGTGAGTGCTGTGTTGTGCGTGTGATAGTGTATGTGTGTGTGTGTGTGTGTGTTTTGCTGGATACCATTGTGTATGTCTGTAAGAAAAAGTCGTAGGGTGTTTTTGTGTGTTTCTTCTGCATGTGTGTTTCGGGACCACGTTTGTGAATATGTTAAGGTAATTCCAAGTGTTCATGGCTCTGCTGGAGATCCAATGTGAGTGCTCTGTCGTGAGTGTGACTTTTGTGTGTGTGTGTGTGTGTGTGTGTGTGTGTGTTTGCAGGAAACCATTGTGTATGCCTGCAAGAAAAAGTCGATGGGTGTTTGTGTGTGTTATTTGTATATGTGTGTGTCAGGACCATGTTTGTGATTATGTTAAAGCAGTTTCAAGTGTTGACGGCTGTGTTGGAGACCCAGTGTGAGTGCGGTGTTGTGAGTGTGATAGTGTGTGTGTGTCTGTGTGTGTTTCAGAACCCCCTGTGTACGCCTGTAAGAAAAATTCCATGGGTGTTTGTGTGTGTTTCTTGTGTATGTGTGTGTCGGGAAAACGTTTGTGAGTATGTTAGGGCAGTTCCAAGTGTTGATGGCTCTGCCGAGGCCCAGTGTGAGTGCTGTGTTGCGAGTGTGACAGTGTGTGTGTGTGTGTGTGTGTGTGTTTTCCGGTAACCATTGTGTATGCCTGTATGAAAAAGTCGATGGGTGTATTTGTGTGTTCTTGCGTATTGTGTTTCAGATCCACATTTGTGAGTGTGTGAGGGCAGTTCCAAGTGTTGATGTCTCTGCCGAGGTACAGAGTGAGTGCTGTGTTGTGAGTGTGAGAGTGTGTGTGTGTGTGTGTGTGTGTGTGTTTTCGGGTAACCATTGTGTATGCCTGTATGAAAAAGTCGATGGGTGTATTTGTGTGTTCTTGCGTATTGTGTTTCAGATCCACATTTGTGAGTGTGTGAGGGCAGTTCCAAGTGTTCACGAGTTTGCTGGATATCCAGTGTGAGTGTGTGTTGTGAGTGTGACAGTGTGTGTGCGTGTCTGTGTGTGTGTTTGCAGGAAACCAGTCTGTATGCCTATAAGAAAAATTCCATGGGTGTTTGTGTGTGTTTCTTCTGTATGTGTGTGTCGGGACCACATTTGTGAATATGTTAGGGCAGTTCCAAGTGTTGATGGCTCTGCTGGAGACCCAGTGAGAGTGCTGTGTTGTGAGTGTGACAGTGTGTGTGTGTCTCTGTGTGTGTGTGTGTTTGGGGGAACCCCACAGTGTATGCTTCTAAGAAAAAGTCGATGGGTGTTTGTGTGTGTTTCTTGTGTATGTGTGTGTCGGGACCACGTATGTGAGTATGTTGTGGCAGTTCCAAGTGCCAGTGTGAATGCTGTGTTGTGAGTGTGGCAGTGTGTGTTTCTGTGTGTGTTTGTGTTGGCGGGAAAACATTGTGTATGCCTGTAAGAATAAGTCGATGGATGTGTGTGTGAGTTTCATGTGTATGTGTGTGTCGCGACCACATTTGTCAATATTTTAGGGCAGTTCCAAGTGTTGATGGTTCTGCTGGATACCCATTGTGAGTGCTGTGTTGTAAGTGTGACTCTGTGTGTGTGTGTTCGCGGGAAACTGTTGTGTATGCCTGTAAGAAAAAGTCGATGGGTGTTTGTGTGTGTTTCTTGTGTATGTGTGTGTCGGGAAAACGTTTGTGAGTATGTTAGGGCAGTTCCAAGTGTTGATGGCTCTGCCGAGGCCCAGTGTGCGTACTGTGCTGTTAGTGTGACAGTGTGTGTGTGTGTGTGTGTGTGTGTGTTTGGGGAAACCCCACTCTGTCTGCCTGTAACAAAATGTTGATGGGTGTTTGTGTGTGTTTCTTGTGTATGTGTGTGTCGGGACCACGTTTGTTTGTATGTTAGGGCAGATTCAAGTGCCAGTGTGAATGCTGTGTTGTGAGTGTGATAGTGTGTGTGTGTGTGTGTTTCCGGAAACCATTGTGCATGACTGTAAATAAAAGTCAATGGGAGTTTGTGTGTGTTTCTTGTGTATGTGTGTGTCGGGACCACGTTTGTGAGTATGTTAGGGCAGTTCCAACTGTTGATGGCTATGCCGGGGACCCAGTGTGAGTGCTGTGTTGTGCGTGTGATAGTGTATGTGTGTGTGTGTGTGTGTGTTTTGCTGGATACCATTGTGTATGTCTGTAAGAAAAAGTCGTAGGGTGTTTTTGTGTGTTTCTTCTGCATGTGTGTTTCGGGACCACGTTTGTGAATATGTTAAGGTAATTCCAAGTGTTCATGGCTCTGCTGGAGATCCAATGTGAGTGCTCTGTCGTGAGTGTGACTTTTGTGTGTGTGTGTGTGTGTGTGTGTGTGTGTGTTTGCAGGAAACCATTGTGTATGCCTGCAAGAAAAAGTCGATGGGTGTTTGTGTGTGTTATTTGTATATGTGTGTGTCAGGACCATGTTTGTGATTATGTTAAAGCAGTTTCAAGTGTTGACGGCTGTGTTGGAGACCCAGTGTGAGTGCGGTGTTGTGAGTGTGATAGTGTGTGTGTGTCTGTGTGTGTTTCAGAACCCCCTGTGTACGCCTGTAAGAAAAATTCCATGGGTGTTTGTGTGTGTTTCTTGTGTATGTGTGTGTCGGGAAAACGTTTGTGAGTATGTTAGGGCAGTTCCAAGTGTTGATGGCTCTGCCGAGGCCCAGTGTGAGTGCTGTGTTGCGAGTGTGACAGTGTGTGTGTGTGTGTGTGTGTGTTTTCCGGTAACCATTGTGTATGCCTGTATGAAAAAGTCGATGGGTGTATTTGTGTGTTCTTGCGTATTGTGTTTCAGATCCACATTTGTGAGTGTGTGAGGGCAGTTCCAAGTGTTGATGTCTCTGCCGAGGTACAGAGTGAGTGCTGTGTTGTGAGTGTGAGAGTGTGTGTGTGTGTGTGTGTGTGTGTGTGTTTTCGGGTAACCATTGTGTATGCCTGTATGAAAAAGTCGATGGGTGTATTTGTGTGTTCTTGCGTATTGTGTTTCAGATCCACATTTGTGAGTGTGTGAGGGCAGTTCCAAGTGTTCACGAGTTTGCTGGATATCCAGTGTGAGTGTGTGTTGTGAGTGTGACAGTGTGTGTGCGTGTCTGTGTGTGTGTTTGCAGGAAACCAGTCTGTATGCCTATAAGAAAAATTCCATGGGTGTTTGTGTGTGTTTCTTCTGTATGTGTGTGTCGGGACCACATTTGTGAATATGTTAGGGCAGTTCCAAGTGTTGATGGCTCTGCTGGAGACCCAGTGAGAGTGCTGTGTTGTGAGTGTGACAGTGTGTGTGTGTCTCTGTGTGTGTGTGTGTTTGGGGGAACCCCACAGTGTATGCTTCTAAGAAAAAGTCGATGGGTGTTTGTGTGTGTTTCTTGTGTATGTGTGTGTCGGGACCACGTATGTGAGTATGTTGTGGCAGTTCCAAGTGCCAGTGTGAATGCTGTGTTGTGAGTGTGGCAGTGTGTGTTTCTGTGTGTGTTTGTGTTGGCGGGAAAACATTGTGTATGCCTGTAAGAATAAGTCGATGGATGTGTGTGTGAGTTTCATGTGTATGTGTGTGTCGCGACCACATTTGTCAATATTTTAGGGCAGTTCCAAGTGTTGATGGTTCTGCTGGATACCCATTGTGAGTGCTGTGTTGTAAGTGTGACTCTGTGTGTGTGTGTTCGCGGGAAACCGTTGTGTATGCCTGTAAGAAAAAGTCGATGGGTGTTTGTGTGTGTTTCTTGTGTATGTGTGTGTCGGGAAAACGTTTGTGAGTATGTTAGGGCAGTTCCAAGTGTTGATGGCTCTGCCGAGGCCCAGTGTGCGTACTGTGCTGTTAGTGTGACAGTGTGTGTGTGTGTGTGTGTGTTTGGGGAAACCCCACTCTGTCTGCCTGTAACAAAATGTTGATGGGTGTTTGTGTGTGTTTCTTGTGTATGTGTGTGTCGGGACCACGTTTGTTTGTATGTTAGGGCAGATTCAAGTGCCAGTGTGAATGCTGTGTTGTGAGTGTGATAGTGTGTGTGTGTGTGTTTCCGGAAACCATTGTGCATGACTGTAAATAAAAGTCAATGGGAGTTTGTGTGTGTTTCTTGTGTATGTGTGTGTCGGGACCACGTTTGTGAGTATGTTAGGGCAGTTCCAACTGTTGATGGCTATGCCGGGGACCCAGTGTGAGTGCTGTGTTGTGCGTGTGATAGTGTATGTGTGTGTGTGTGTGTGTTTTGCTGGATACCATTGTGTATGTCTGTAAGAAAAAGTCGTAGGGTGTTTTTGTGTGTTTCTTCTGCATGTGTGTTTCGGGACCACGTTTGTGAATATGTTAAGGTAATTCCAAGTGTTCATGGCTCTGCTGGAGATCCAATGTGAGTGCTCTGTCGTGAGTGTGACTTTTATGTGTGTGTGTGTGTGTGTGTTTGCAGGAAACCATTGTGTATGCCTGCAAGAAAAAGTCGATGGGTGTTTGTGTGTGTTATTTGTATATGTGTGTGTCAGGACCATGTTTGTGATTATGTTAAAGCAGTTTCAAGTGTTGACGGCTGTGTTGGAGACCCAGTGTGAGTGCGGTGTTGTGAGTGTGATAGTGTGTGTGTGTTTGTGTGTGTTTCAGAACCCCCTGTGTACGCCTGTAAGAAAAATTCCATGGGTGTTTGTGTGTGTTTCTTGTGTATGTGTGTGTCGGGAAAACGTTTGTGAGTATGTTAGGGCAGTTCCAAGTGTTGATGGCTCTGCCGAGGCCCAGTGTGAGTGCTGTGTTGCGAGTGTGACAGTGTGTGTGTGTGTGTGTGTGTGTTTTCCGGTAACCATTGTGTATGCCTGTATGAAAAAGTCGATGGGTGTATTTGTGTGTTCTTGCGTATTGTGTTTCAGATCCACATTTGTGAGTGTGTGAGGGCAGTTCCAAGTGTTGATGTCTCTGCCGAGGTACAGAGTGAGTGCTGTGTTGTGAGTGTGAGAGTGTGTGTGTGTGTGTGTGTGTGTTTTCGGGTAACCATTGTGTATGCCTGTATGAAAAAGTCGATGGGTGTATTTGTGTGTTCTTGCGTATTGTGTTTCAGATCCACATTTGTGAGTGTGTGAGGGCAGTTCCAAGTGTTCACGAGTTTGCTGGATATCCAGTGTGAGTGTGTGTTGTGAGTGTGACAGTGTGTGTGCGAGTCTGTGTGTGTGTTTGCAGGAAACCAGTCTGTATGCCTATAAGAAAAATTCCATGGGTGTTTGTGTGTGTTTCTTCTGTATGTGTGTGTCGGGACCACATTTGTGAATATGTTAGGGCAGTTCCAAGTGTTGATGGCTCTGCTGGAGACCCAGTGAGAGTGCTGTGTTGTGAGTGTGATAGTGTGTGTGTGTCTCTGTGTGTGTGTGTGTGTTTAGGGGAACCCCACAGTGTATGCTTCTAAGAAAAAGTCGATGGGTGTTTGTGTGTGTTTCTTGTGTATGTGTGTGTCGGGACCACGTATGTGAGTATGTTGTGGCAGTTCCAAGTGCCAGTGTGAATGCTGTGTTGTGAGTGTGGCAGTGTGTGTTTCTGTGTGTGTTTGTGTTGGCGGGAAAACATTGTGTATGCCTGTAAGAATAAGTCGATGGATGTTTGTGTGAGTTTCATGTGTATGTGTGTGTCGCGACCACATTTGTCAATATTTTAGGGCAGTTCCAAGTGTTGATGGTTCTGCTGGATACCCATTGTGAGTGCTGTGTTGTAAGTGTGACTCTGTGTGTGTGTGTTCGCGGGAAACCGTTGTGTATGCCTGTAAGAAAAAGTCGATGGGTGTTTGTGTGTGTTTCTTGTGTATGTGTGTGTCGGGAAAACGTTTGTGAGTATGTTAGGGCAGTTCCAAGTGTTGATGGCTCTGCCGAGGCCCAGTGTGCGTACTGTGCTGTTAGTGTGACAGTGTGTGTGTGTGTGTGTGTGTGTGTGTGTGTTTGGGGAAACCCCACTCTGTCTGCCTGTAACAAAATGTTGATGGGTGTTTGTGTGTGTTTCTTGTGTATGTGTGTGTCGGGACCACGTTTGTTTGTATGTTAGGGCAGATTCAAGTGCCAGTGTGAATGCTGTGTTGTGAGTGTGATAGTGTGTGTGTGTGTGTGTTTGCGGAAACCATTGTGCATGACTGTAAGTAAAAGTCAATGGGAGTTTGTGTGTGTTTCTTGTGTATGTGTGTGTCGGGACCACGTTTGTGAGTATGTTAGGGCAGTTCCAACTGTTGATGGCTATGCCGGGGACCCAGTGTGAGTGCTGTGTTGTGCGTGTGATAGTGTATGTGTGTGTGTGTGTGTGTGTTTTGCTGGATACCATTGTGTATGTCTGTAAGAAAAAGTCGTAGGGTGTTTTTGTGTGTTTCTTCTGCATGTGTGTTTCGGGACCACGTTTGTGAATATGTTAAGGTAATTCCAAGTGTTCATGGCTCTGCTGGAGATCCAATGTGAGTGCTCTGTCGTGAGTGTGACTTTTGTGTGTGTGTGTGTGTGTGTGTGTGTTTGCAGGAAACCATTGTGTATGCCTGCAAGAAAAAGTCGATGGGTGTTTGTGTGTGTTATTTGTATATGTGTGTGTCAGGACCATGTTTGTGATTATGTTAAAGCAGTTTCAAGTGTTGACGGCTGTGTTGGAGACCCAGTGTGAGTGCGGTGTTGTGAGTGTGATAGTGTGTGTGTGTCTGTGTGTGTTTCAGAACCCCCTGTGTACGCCTGTAAGAAAAATTCCATGGGTGTTTGTGTGTGTTTCTTGTGTATGTGTGTGTCGGGAAAACGTTTGTGAGTATGTTAGGGCAGTTCCAAGTGTTGATGGCTTTGCCGAGGCCCAGTGTGAGTGCTGTGTTGCGAGTGTGACAGTGTGTGTGTGTGTGTGTGTGTGTTTTCCGGTAACCATTGTGTATGCCTGTATGAAAAAGTCGATGGGTGTGTTTGTGTGTTCTTGCGTATTGTGTTTCAGATCCACATTTGTGAGTGTGTGAGGGCAGTTCCAAGTGTTGATGTCTCTGCCGAGGTACAGAGTGAGTGCTGTGTTGTGAGTGTGAGTGTGTGTGTGTGTGTGTGTGTGTGTTTTCGGGTAACCATTGTGTATGCCTGTATGAAAAAGTCGATGGGTGTATTTGTGTGTTCTTGCGTATTGTGTTTCAGATCCACATTTGTGAGTGTGTGAGGGCAGTTCCAAGTGTTCACGAGTTTGCTGGATATCCAGTGTGAGTGTGTGTTGTGAGTGTGACAGTGTGTGTGCGTGTCTGTGTGTGTGTTTGCAGGAAACCAGTCTGTATGCCTATAAGAAAAATTCCATGGGTGTTTGTGTGTGTTTCTTCTGTATGTGTGTGTCGGGACCACATTTGTGAATATGTTAGGGCAGTTCCAAGTGTTGATGGCTCTGCTGGAGACCCAGTGAGAGTGCTGTGTTGTGAGTGTGATAGTGTGTGTGTCTCTGTGTGTGTGTGTGTGTTTGGGGGAACCCCACAGTGTATGCTTCTAAGAAAATGTCGATGGGTGTTTGTGTGTGTTTCTTGTGTATGTGTGTGTCGGGACCACGTATGTGAGTATGTTGTGGCAGTTCCAAGTGCCAGTGTGAATGCTGTGTTGTGAGTGTGGCAGTGTGTGTTTCTGTGTGTGTTTGTGTTGGCGGGAAAACATTGTGTATGCCTGTAAGAATAAGTCGATGGATGTTTGTGTGAGTTTCATGTGTATGTGTGTGTCGCGACCACATTTGTCAATATTTTAGGGCAGTTCCAAGTGTTGATGGTTCTGCTGGATACCCATTGTGAGTGCTGTGTTGTAAGTGTGACTCTGTGTGTGTGTGTTCGCGGGAAACCGTTGTGTATGCCTGTAAGAAAAAGTCGATGGGTGTTTGTGTGTGTTTCTTGTGTATGTGTGTGTCGGGAAAACGTTTGTGAGTATGTTAGGGCAGTTCCAAGTGTTGATGGCTCTGCCGAGGCCCAGTGTGCGTACTGTGCTGTTAGTGTGACAGTGTGTGTGTGTGTGTGTGTGTGTGTGTTTGGGGAAACCCCACTCTGTCTGCCTGTAACAAAATGTTGATGGGTGTTTGTGTGTGTTTCTTGTGTATGTGTGTGTCGGGACCACGTTTGTTTGTATGTTAGGGCAGATTCAAGTGCCAGTGTGAATGCTGTGTTGTGAGTGTGATAGTGTGTGTGTGTGTGTGTTTCCGGAAACCATTGTGCATGACTGTAAATAAAAGTCAATGGGAGTTTGTGTGTGTTTCTTGTGTATGTGTGTGTCGGGACCACGTTTGTGAGTATGTTAGGGCAGTTCCAACTGTTGATGGCTATGCCGGGGACCCAGTGTGAGTGCTGTGTTGTGCGTGTGATAGTGTATGTGTGTGTGTGTGTGTGTGTTTTGCTGGATACCATTGTGTATGTCTGTAAGAAAAAGTCGTAGGGTGTTTTTGTGTGTTTCTTCTGCATGTGTGTTTCGGGACCACGTTTGTGAATATGTTAAGGTAATTCCAAGTGTTCATGGCTCTGCTGGAGATCCAATGTAAGTGCTCTGTCGTGAGTGTGACTTTTGTGTGTGTGTGTGTGTGTGTGTGTTTGCAGGAAACCATTGTGTATGCCTGCAAGAAAAAGTCGATGGGTGTTTGTGTGTGTTATTTGTATATGTGTGTGTCAGGACCATGTTTGTGATTATGTTAAAGCAGTTTCAAGTGTTGACGGCTGTGTTGGAGACCCAGTGTGAGTGCGGTGTTGTGAGTGTGATAGTGTGTGTGTGTCTGTGTGTGTTTCAGAACCCCCTGTGTACGCCTGTAAGAAAAATTCCATGGGTGTTTGTGTGTGTTTCTTGTGTATGTGTGTGTCGGGAAAACGTTTGTGAGTATGTTAGGGCAGTTCCAAGTGTTGATGGCTTTGCCGAGGCCCAGTGTGAGTGCTGTGTTGCGAGTGTGACAGTGTGTGTGTGTGTGTGTGTGTGTGTTTTCCGGTAACCATTGTGTATGCCTGTATGAAAAAGTCGATGGGTGTGTTTGTGTGTTCTTACGTATTGTGTTTCAGATCCACATTTGTGAGTGTGTGAGGGCAGTTCCAAGTGTTGATGTCTCTGCCGAGGTACAGAGTGAGTGCTGTGTTGTGAGTGTGAGAGTGTGTGTGTGTGTGTGTGTGTGTGTTTTCGGGTAACCATTGTGTATGCCTGTATGAAAAAGTCGATGGGTGTATTTGTGTGTTCTTGCGTATTGTGTTTCAGATCCACATTTGTGAGTGTGTGAGGGCAGTTCCAAGTGTTCACGAGTTTGCTGGATATCCAGTGTGAGTGTGTGTTGTGAGTGTGACAGTGTGTGTGCGTGTCTGTGTGTGTGTTTGCAGGAAACCAGTCTGTATGCCTATAAGAAAAATTCCATGGGTGTTTGTGTGTGTTTCTTCTGTATGTGTGTGTCGGGACCACATTTGTGAATATGTTAGGGCAGTTCCAAGTGTTGATGGCTCTGCTGGAGACCCAGTGAGAGTGCTGTGTTGTGAGTGTGATAGTGTGTGTGTGTCTCTGTGTGTGTGTGTGTTTGGGGGAACCCCACAGTGTATGCTTCTAAGAAAAAGTCGATGGGTGTTTGTGTGTGTTTCTTGTGTATGTGTGTGTCGGGACCACGTATGTGAGTATGTTGTGGCAGTTCCAAGTGCCAGTGTGAATGCTGTGTTGTGAGTGTGGCAGTGTGTGTTTCTGTGTGTGTTTGTGTTGGCGGGAAAACATTGTGTATGCCTGTAAGAATAAGTCGATGGATGTGTGTGTGAGTTTCATGTGTATGTGTGTGTCGCGACCACATTTGTCAATATTTTAGGGCAGTTCCAAGTGTTGATGGTTCTGCTGGATACCCATTGTGAGTGCTG